>NC_084561.2:46528823-46606323 GCF_033978685.3 Nerophis lumbriciformis | reverse complement strand
TAGTTAGTTGAAAACACAGTACATGGCACATCCAGTATGAAGTCAGGACCTGCCAGGATGGTGTAATTAATGAAACGTGGTCTGTAAGTCATTAAAGTCCAGTTTTCTCGCACGTCTTACAGAGAACATGAAATGTTTTGCTAGTAAAAGGTCTTTCTGCCTGCTGGCGGCGGTCCAGTTCTGGTCCAATCAAATCATTTGTGTGATTTATATGCAGGCAGCTATTACTTCTGCATTTTCCCCCTCAACATTATTATAATAAGTTGATTAAATGTGGAACATATTTCATTCCCTGTCAGACTAACTTACACTGAGTCAGTCTAGTTCCACATGGATCACATCCAGCTGGTGGCCAACATTCCTCACTGGGAGTTTCATCCAATCAGGAGTCACACTTAAATATGCTCTGTCACCCGTATCACGATATCAGAGTTTTGTGTCGGTCGATATCGATAATTAATGATATTTTTTAATGACTTTTTTATGATTTATCTTAAAAATAAGGAATATGTAAGAAATGCTTTATAAAATGTAAGAAAATATTGCAAAGTGTGAAAATGTAAACATGTAGAAACCTGAGAAGAACTATTTTCTGCAGGTTTAGTGGCAGGAAATAACTGCTGTGTAACATTATTTTGCCTTTTATTCTTATTTAACTATGGAAATCAATTTTTGTTATGCAGTAATTATTTAAATAGTTTTATTATATTTGTCAATATTGATATGTATTCATGTTTGTATGACCTATGGAAAATAAGGAGTAGGAGAAACACTTATTTGATTGTAATTGTAACTTCCTGTGATTATAATCCCTCAGCTATCAAGGCAGAAAGGAAACGTCAACACAAACATGAAAACACTCCAACAATGTCAACAAAATAGTCAAATCACATTGAACACTTAACTATAAGCTCTCAGAAATAAGGAATATGTAAGAAATGCTTTATAAAGTGTAAAAAAAATGCAAAGTGTGAAAATGTAAACATGTAGAAACCTGAGAAGAACTATTGTCTGCAGGTTTAGTGGCAGGAAGTTACAGCTGTGCTCTAAAGGGTGAGCTAAGGTGGTGTGGTATCATGTACACACCACATTGGTCTGACTACGGTCCCTTTGAAAACATCCACAAACTGTCCAGGTGATTTTTCTTCTTTTATCCACCGGACGTAATAATAATAATAATAATAATAATAATGATCATGGATTAGATTTATATAGCGCTTTTCAAGACACTCAAAGCGCTTCACAGAGAAGTGAGAAGCCATCATTCATTCACACCTGCTGGTGGTAAGCTACTTTCATAGCCACATCTGCCAGTAAAACTATCCATAGCGTTTCTACTCGTATGGATTCTTCATTCATCCAACCAAGTTTTACAATATAACTACAACTATTCTAACTTACTAAAGTGTCCCATGTGTGATGTCCGTAGGAGTGTTTTCATGCATATTTGTACCTGCTATCATAATGTAGCCAAGCTAGTTAGCATCCGCTAATATGCTAACACTTTTATGCGTGTCTGTGTTAGTATTATTAACTTACATTCTTTTTGTATTGTTTCACTTTCACAAATTGAGTCTGTTTAGCTGATTGGAGAGCTAGCTTGCTCAGCTAGTGGGTCCATTACCATGATTTCTGTTTTGTTTGATCAGCCGTTTTACTGCCTTGTTTGGAAACAATTAAGGTATGCAAATAAATATTTACAGAATATTTTTGTGGAAATAAGTCATTTCACAACATATCTGCCACTTATCAGTGCACTATCAACACCGTGTATGGTGAGGATGGTGTTCTGCTGACCTCGACTGCGGATGTTGTGGATGGGTGGAGGGAATACTTCGAAGACCTCCTCAATCCCACCAACACGTCTTCCTATGAGGAAGCAGTGCCTGGGGAGTCTGTGGTGGGCTCTCCTATTTCTGGGGCTGAGGTTGCTGAGGTAGTTAAAAAACTCCTCGGTGGCAAGGCCCCGGGGGTAGATGAGATCCGCCCGGAGTTCCTTAAGGCTCTGGATGCTGTGGGGCTGTCTTGGTTGACAAGACTCTGCAGCATCGCGTGGACATCGGGGGTGGTACCTCTGGATTGGCAGACCGGGGTGGTGGTTCCTCTCTTTAAGAAGGGGAACCGGAGGGTGTGTTCTAACTATCGTGGGATCACACTCCTCAGCCTTCCCGGTAAGGTCTATTCAGGTGTACTGGAGAGGAGGCTACGCCGGATAGTCCAACCTCGGATTCAGGAGGAACAGTGTGGTTTTCGTCCTGGTCGTGGAACTGTGGACCAGCTCTATACTCTCGGCAGGGTCCTTGAGGGTGCATGGGAGTTTGCCCAACCAGTCTACATGTGTTTTGTGGACTTAGAGAAGGCATTTGACCGTGTCCCTCGGGAAGTCCTGTGGGGAGTGCTCAGAGAGTACGGGGTATCGGACTGTCTGATTGTGGCAGTCCGCTCCCTGTATGATCAGTGCCAGAGCTTGGTCCGCATTGCCGGTAGTAAGTCGGACACGTTTCCAGTGAGGGTTGGACTCCGCCAAGGCTGCCCTTTGTCACCCATTCTGTTCATAACTTTTATGGACAGAATTTCTAGGCGCAGTCAAGGCGTTGAGGGGATCTGGTTTGGTGGCTGCAGGATTAGGTCTCTGCTTTTTAAACATGATGTGGTCCTGATGGCTTCATCTGGCCAGGATCTTCAGCTCTCACTGGATCGGTTCGCAGCGGAGTGTGAAGCGACTGGGATGAGAATCAGCACCTCCAAGTCCGAGTCCATGGTTCTCGCCCGGAAAAGGGTGGAGTGCCATCTCCGGGTTGGGTAGGAGATCTTGCCCCAAGTGGAGGAGTTCAAGTACCTCGGAGTCTTGTTCACGAGTGAGAGAAGAGTGGATGGTGAGATCGACAGGCGGATCGGTGCGGCGTCTTCAGTAATGCGGACGCTGTATCGATCCGTTGTGGTGAAGAAGGAGCTGAGCCGGAAGGCAAAGCTCTCAATTTACCGGTCGATCTACGTTCCCATCCTCACTTATAGTCATGAGCTTTGGGTTATGACCGAAAGGACAAGATCACGGGTACAAGCGGCCGAAATGAGTTTCCTCCGCCGGGTGGCGGGGCTCTCCCTTAGAGATAGGGTGAGAAGCTCTGTCATCCGGGAGGAGCTCAAAGTAAAGCCGCTGCTCCTCCACATGGAGAGGAGCCAGATGAGGTGGTTCGGGCATCTGGTCAGGATGCCACCCGAACGCCTCCCTAGGGAGGTGTTTAGGGCACGTCCGACCGGTAGGAGGCCGCGGGGAAGACCCAGGACACGTTGGGCAGACTATGTCTCCCGGCTGGCCTGGGAACGCCTCGGGGTCCCACAGGAAGAGCTGGACCAAGTGGCTGGGGAGAGGGAAGTCTGGGCTTCCCTGCTTAAGCTGCTGCCCCCGCGACCCGACCTCGGATAAGCGGAAGAAGATGGATGGATGGATGGATGGATCTGCCACTTATAATCCGGTGCAGCTAATATATGGAAACATGAGTTTTTTTCCTAAAATTGAGTGGGTGTGGCTTATATACCGGTGCGCTCTATAGTCCATAAAAGACGGTATATTGATCTGGTTTTATCGACCAGGCCCAGAGTCACCTGGCCAAGGTGCGAGGAAAAGGACTCTGAGTAATAAGTGCCTGCTCAGCTCAACACGTCTTTGCTTAAGCTGCCAGATGTCAGAAAATAAACATGTTGGTCACAAATAAATTCATCTGCCGGGGGGGAATCCAACATCCCCAGTAAATGTGTGGGAATCATCGCTTTCACAGTGTGCGCTGGCTTCAGACCAGACCCGGGATTTAGGAGCATTACCACCACCATGACGTCTGAAGGGTGGATGGATCTTTGTTGGGTGGAGGTGTTCCATTTTGGGGCTGAGCTGACATCTCCGTTATCCTTCCATCAGTGAGTCATTTGCTCTCAAAAATAAATGCAAATGTATGGTTTATGGGCAATAATACGTCGAAAAGACACAAACCCCGTTTCCATATGAGTTGGGAAATTGTGTTAGATGTAAATATAAATGGAATACAATGATTTGAAAATCATGTTCAAGCCATATTCAGTTGAATATGCTACAAAGACAACATATTTGATGTTCAAACTGATAAACTTTATTTTTTTTTTGCAAATAATCATTAACTTTAGAATTTGATGGCAGCAACACGTGACAAAGAAGTTGGGAAAGGTGGCAATAAATACTGATAAAGTTGAGGAATGCTCATCAAACACTTATTTGGAACATCCCACAGGTGTGCAGGCTAATTGGGAACAGGTGGGTGCCATGATTGGCTATAAAAGTAGATTCCATGAAATGCTCAGTCATTCACAAACCAGGATGGGGCGAGGGTCACCACTTTGTCAACAGATGCATGAGCAAATTGTTGAACAGTTTAAGAACAACATTTCTCAAGCAGCTATTGCAAGGAATTTAGGGATTTCACCATCTACGCTCCGTAATATCATCAAAGGGTTCAGAGAATGTGGAGAAATCACTGCACGTAAGCAGCTAAGCCCGTGACCTTCCATCCCTCAGGCTGTACTGCATCAACAAGCGACATCAGTGTGTAAAGGATATCACCACATGGGCTCAGGAACACTTCAGAAACCCACTGTCAGTAACTACAGTTGGTCGCTACATCTGTAAGTGCAAGTTAAAACTCTCCTATGCAAGGCGGAAACCGTTTATCAACAACACCCAGAAACGCCGTCGGCTTCGCTGGGCCCGAGCTCATCTAAGATGGACTGATACAAAGTGGAAAAGTGTTCTGTGGTCTGACGAGTCCACATTTCAAATTGTTTTTGGAAACTGTGGACGTCGTGTCCTCCGGACCAAAGAGGAAAAGAACCGTCCGGATTGTTATGGGCGCAAAGTGTAAAAGGCAGCATGTGTGATGGTATGGGGGTGTATTAGTGGCCAAGACATGGGTAACTTACACATCTGTGAAGGCACCATTAATGCTGAAAGGTACATACAGCTTTTGGAGCAACATATGTTGCCATCCAAGCAACGTTACCATGGACGCCCCTGCTTATTTCAGCAAGACAATGCCAAGCCACGTGTTACATCAACGTGGCTTCATAGTAAAAGAGTGCGGGTACTAGACTGGCCTGCCTGTAGTCCAGACCTGTCTCCCATTGAAAATGTGTGGCGCATTATGAAGCCTAAAATAGCACAACGGACTGTTGAACAACTTAAGATGTACATCAAGCAAGAATGGGAAATGTATTCCGTTTATATTTACATCTAACATCATTTCCCAACTCATATTTAAATGGAGTTTGTAATTGGAGCCTTAAATATGTCAATATATCATAACATTGATTTTGATTCATTATTATTTTTTGAGCAATGAGAGTTTTAAAGGAAAAACAGCCTGCATGTGTTATTAGAGTGAACAGAACACCATTTCACCTGTATTCCACTTTTTCATAGGGTTTTTAAAACATTTGTATTTTACAAAATGTGAAAAATAAAGAAAATAGCGGTGGGCTACCTCTGTCCTCGAAGACTAAACAAATGATAACACGCCATTTCAGTGCCTTTACTTGTTCGGTTTTGTTTGAATTATTTGCATTATCAGCGGACAAACATCAATAAATTATTTGCATTGATTTATAAGCCGCAGGGTTCAAAGCGTGGGGGAAACAAGCAGCGACTTATAGTCTGGAATTCAGTGTATATTTTCTATAATTCTTGTTTTTTATCAATCCTAATGTTCAAAGTTCTTGTAAAAAAAGTTGTACTAGTTTTTTCTCTGGAAACTGAAGCATAATGAGCTGATGATTAAAAAAAAGTGATACAGTAAAGTTTTGGAAAAGTTGCAAAGACCTCAATCCATAAAAAAATGATGTTTTGCTGCACTTAATTCCAGTCTGGCCCTCGTAAGAAGATCAAAGACAAGGTGCTAATGAATATTGTGTTGAGTGTGAGCGTTTACCTGCCTGGATGATGAAGGGGAAGACAACGCAGTGCATTGTGGGAATGTTGCACAATCATGTTTACTGCTCAGAAATCAACCGTTTGCAGACCTTGAAGGCGACGGTTGGAGGTCCATGGTGTCTGCTGGTGCTGCTCCTCTGGGTTCCTGAAGTCCACGGTCACGATACGACATGTTCATATTAACAGTGATACGACATGTTCATATTAACAGTGATACGACATGTTCATATTAACCGACATGTTCATATTAACAGTTATACGACATGTTCATATTAACAGTAATACGACATGTTCATATTAACAGTGATACGACATGTTCATATTAACCGACATGTTCATATTAACAGTAATACGACATGTTCATATTAAGAATGATACGACATGTTCATATTAACCGACATGTTCATATTAACAGTGATACGACATGTTCATATTAACAGTTATACGACATGTTCATATTAACAGTAATACGACATGTTCATATTAAGAATGATACGACATGTTCATATTAACCGACATGTTCATATTAACAGTTATACGACATGTTCATATAAACAGTGATACGACATGTTCATATTAACCGTGATATGACATGTTCATAATAACACTGATACAACATGTTCATATTAACCGACATGTTCATATTAACAGTTATACGACATGTTCATATAAACAGTGATACGACATGTTCATATTAACCGTGATACGACATGTTCATATTAACCGTGATACGACATGTTCATATTAACCGACATGTTCATATTAACAGTGATACGACATGTTCATATTAACAGTGATACGACATTTTCATATTAACCAACATGTTCTTATTTTTCGACCCGTATGATGTGAGGTGATGAAATCCAAGTGACTTTGAAGGATCTAATTGGTCGGACTGGGATTCCTGAAGCCTGACGTGTGCTTCAGTCATGCACAGCAGATATTCCCCACAGGACCAAGGTTCTGGAAAAACTCTGAACGCTGGAATGACAGTGAAGGAGAAAGTTTCCACTTACCAGTCCTGACCTGAGGAATGATTGGTAAGACAATTGAGTCATGCGATATCTTCATTTAGTCCATATCTCTGGATTAGGACCAGTCGTTATCTTCATGTAGTCCACATCTCTGGATTAGGACCAGTCGTTAATTTAATTAAGTCCACATCTCTGGGTTAGGACCGGTCGTTAGCTTCATTCAGTCCACATCTCTGGATTAGGACCAATCGTTATCTTCACTTAGTCCACATCTCTGGATTAGGACCAGTCGTTATCTTCATTTAGTCCACATCTCTGGATTAGGACCAGTCGTTATCTTCATTTAGTCCACATCTCTGGATTGGGACAAGTCGTTATCTTCATTTAGTCCACATCTCTGGATTAGGACCAGTCGTTATCTTCATTTTGTTCACATCTCTGGATTAGGACTAGTCGTTCTCTTGATTTAGTCCACAGCTCTGGATTGGGACCAGTCGTTCTCTTCATTTAGTCCACATCTCTGGATTAGGACTAGTCGTTATCTTCATTTAGTCCACATCTCTGGATTAGGACCAGTCGTTATCTTCATTTAGTCCACATCTCTGGATTAGGACCAGTCGTTATCTTCATTTAGTCCACATCTCTTGATTAGGACCAGTCGTTATCTTCATTTAGTCCACATCTCTGGATTAGGACCAGTCGTTATCTTCACTTAGTCCACCACTCTGGATAGGACCAGTCGTTATCTTCATT
Organism: Nerophis lumbriciformis; assembly: GCF_033978685.3. Lineage (NCBI taxonomy): Eukaryota > Metazoa > Chordata > Actinopteri > Syngnathiformes > Syngnathidae > Nerophis > Nerophis lumbriciformis. The sequence continues at coordinate 46,598,643 of NC_084561.2, read as the reverse complement.
TAGTCCACATCTCTGGATTAGGGCCAGTCGCTATCTTCACTTAGTCCACATCTCTGGATAGGACCAGTCGTTATCTTCATTTAGTCCACATCTCTGGACTAGGACCAGTCGTTATCTTCACTTAGTCCACATCTCTGGATTAGGACCAGTCGTTATCTTCATTCAGTCCACATCTCTGGATTAGGACCAGTCGTTATCTTCACTTAGTCCATATCTCTGAATAGGACCAGTCGTTATCTTCATTTAGTCCACATCTCTGGATTAGGACCAGTCGTTATCTTCATTTAGTCCACATCTCTGGATAGGACCAGTCGTTATTTTCATTTAGTCCACATCTCTGGATTAGGACCAGTCGTTATCTTCATTTAGTCCACATCTCTGGATTAGGACCAGTCGTTATCTTCATTTAGTCCACATCTCTTGATTAGGACCAGTCGTTATCTTCATTTAGTCCACATCTCTGGATTAGGACCAGTCGTTATCTTCATTTAGTCCACATCTCTGGATTAGGACCAGTCGTTATCTTCATTTAGTCCACATCTCTGGATTAAGACCAGTCGTTATCTTCATTTAGTCCACCACTCTGGATAGGACCAGTCGTTATCTTCATTTAGTCCACATCTCTGGATTAGGACCAGTCGTTATCTTCATTTAGTCCACATCTCTGGATAGGACCAGTCGTTATCTTCATTTAGTCCACATCTCTGGATTAGGACCAGTCGTTATCTTCATTTAGTCCACATCTCTGGATTAGGACCAGTCGTTATCTTCATTTAGTCCACATCTCTGGATTAGGACCAGTCGTTATTTTCATTTAGGCCACATCTCTGGATTAGGACCAGTCGTTACCTTCATTTAGGCCACATCTCTGGATTAGGACCAGTCGTTACCTTCATTTAGGCCACATCTCCAGATTAGGACCAGTCGATATCTTCATTTAGTCCACATCTCTGGATTAGGACCAGTCGTTATCTTCATTTAGGCCACATCTCTGGATTAGGACCAGTCGTTATCTTCATTTAGTCCACATCTCTGGATTAGGACCAGTCGTTATCTTCATTTAGTCCACATCTCTGGATTAGGACCAGTCGTTATCTTCATTTAGTTCACATCTCTGGATTAGGACCAGTCGTTATCTTCATTTAGTCCACATCTCTGGATTAGGACCAGTCGTTATCTTCACTTAGTCCACATCTCTGGATTAGGACCAGTCGTTATCTTCATTTAGTCCACATCTCTGGATTAGGACCAGTTGATATCTTCATTTAGTCCACATCTCTGGATTAGGACCAGTCGTTATCTTCATTTAGTCCACATCTCTGGATTAGGACCAGTCGTTATCTTCACTTAGTCCATATCTCTGAATAGGACCAGTCGTTATCTTCATTTAGTCCACATCTCTGGATTAGGACCAGTCGTTATCATCACTTAGTCCACATCTCTGGATAGGACCAGTCGTTATCTTCACCTAGTCCACATCTCTGGATAAAACCAGTCGTTATCTTCATTCAGTCCACATCTCTGGATTAGGACCAGTCGTTAACTTAATTCAGTCCACATCTCTGGATTAGGACCAGTCGTTAATTTAATTCAGTCCACATCTCTGGATTAGGACTAGTCGTTATCTTCATTTAGTCCACATCTCTGGATTAGGACCAGTCGTTATCTTCATTCAGTCCACATCTCTGGATTAGGACCAGTCGTTATCTTCATTTAGTCCACATCTCTGGATTAGGACCAGTCGTTATCTTCATTTAGTCCACATCTCTAGATTAGGACCAGTCGTTATCTTCACTTAGTCCACCACTCTGGATAGGACCGGTCGTTATCTTCATTTAGTCCACATCTCTGGATTAGGACCAGTCGCTATCTTCACTTAGTCCACATCTATGGATAGGACCAGTCGTTATCTTCATTTAGTCCACATCTCTGGATTAGGACCAGTTGTTATCTTCATTCAGTCCACATCTCTGGATTAGGACCAGTCGTTATCTTCACTTAGTCCACATCTCTGGATAGGACCAGTCGTTATCTTCATTTAGTCCACATCTCTGGATTAGGACCAGTTGTTAATTTAATTCAGTCCACATCTCTGGATTAGGACCAGTCGTTCTCTTCACTTAGTCCACATCTCTGGATTAGGACCAGTCGTTATCTTCATTTAGTCCACATCTCTGGATTAGGACCAGTTGTTAACTTAATTCAGTCCACATCTCTGGATTAGGACCAGTTGTTAACTTAATTCAGTCCACATCTCTGGATTAGGACCAGTCGTTCTCTTCACTTAGTCCACATCTCTGGATATGTATTTCCCTTTTAGAAAAACTTTATCCTCTTAAAAAGTTTGACTTTCCAAAGGAATAAAGTTGATTAAATAACGACCACGATTGTAAAGTCCGAGCCAAGACCGGTTTTAGGACGGCTGTATTTCCTCCTCTGCATATTTGTGTTTGCTCTATTTCTTTGCTGGCTGTTCCACATGTCACACAGAAATGATGCAAACTGCAGAGGACGATGTTTTCAGGAAGATATCATGTTCAGTGTTTCAGCATTCTAATCACACTTTTTAGGAAGTGCTTTTTTGGCCGGTCTAATACTGGGTGTACTTTCTAGAAAGCTGTTTTTCTCAAATAGAGGGGCGGGTGTTGTTGGTTCATGTGACCCTGGGGAACATGCTTTATCAGTATCGTGCAGTATCATGCTTTATCAGTATCGTGCAGTATCATGCTTCAAATAGCTGTGCTGGACATAGAACCCATGCTGAAGTGTTCTTTCTGCCCACGATAAGAACACTTCCTGTCATAGTGCATTCCAAATAGAACCCATGACCATTTCTACAACTCTTATTTGTTTGTGATGTAGTGATTGGAGCACATACTTGTTGCTCACATAAAACATTCATGAAGTTTGCTTCTTTTATGAATTTATTATGAAAATGTGAGGGTGAAAAGTATACATACAGCAATGTTAATATTTGCTTACATGTCCCTTGGCAAGTTGACCTGCAATAAGGCGCTTTTGGTAGCCATCCACAAGCTTCTGCTTGACCACTTGACCACTAAATTGATGCAGTTCAGCTAAATGTGTTGACATGGACTTGTTTCTTCAGCATTGTCCAGACTTTGGGAAGGTCATTCTAAAACCTTCATTCTAGCCTGATTTAGCCATTCCTTTACCACTTTTGAGGTGTGTTTGGGGTCATTGTCCTGTTGGAACACCCAACTGCGCCCAAGACCCAACCTCCGGGCTGATGATTTTAATTTGGAGCTAATCCTCCTTTTTCATTGTTCCATTTAAAGCAGCAGTTCCATTGGCAGCAAAACAGGCCCACAGCATAATACTACCACCACCATGCTTGACGGTAGGTGTGGTGTTCCTGGGATTAAAGGCCTCACCTTTTCTCCTCCAAACATATTGCTGGGTATTGTGGCCAAACAGCTCCATTTTTGTTTCATCTGACCACAGAACTTTCCTCCAGAAGGTCTTATCTTGGTCCATGTGATGTCTTTGTGTCGTGAGTCTTAAAGTCGTGTGTTTAGCAGTTTGTTGGCTCAGGGTTAGCTCGCCATCCAACTCTGGGAAAATCGTGAATTGCGGGATCCAGTCCAGGGAAAAAAAACAGTTCAAGCGAGAAAAGAAAGGACAAAACAACTGACCTGAAAGAGGTCGGAATAAGAAGCTCAAAGTATGCAATATATATTACATTATTATTATAGTACTTACAATAGCTACTAACAAATATTTTACAAACACTAGATCAAATAAGTTCTAGTTGTACAACATATGTTTTAAAGTATTCGTATAATACACTCAAATATTATAAATAAAGTGTATAAAAAACAGGGCTGTAAAAAAAACGGTTTGAAAAAACGGGAATTCCTGGATTTTTTTTTTTACTTGTAAACATGCTTGTTTGAATGTCCAGGATGAGTGGAATGTGTTGAAAGTGGAATGGTTTGAATCAGCTGAAAAATGTGGGAATTGTGGAAGTTTACAAAATTAATTTTGAATGGGGAAAATGTCCCTGAAAACTGGGAATTCTTGGAAATCTGGGATTTTTTTTTTTAAATGTTGAAAGAGAGCAAAACATTATGAACTGGCTGCATATTTTTGAAGTTGGAACAGTTTGAAAATGTGGGAGTTGTGGAAATTTGAAAAATGTCCCATGCATTTCAATGATAATTTCATGGAAATCTGGGAATTTTGGGAAAAGAAAGATTTTTTTGGAAAATGTTAATAGACTTGAATGTTCTGAATGAGTTGAAATGGTTGGTGTTGGAATTTTTCCAACCGGTCGAGAAATGTCGAAGTAGTAACATTTTTAATTGAGAAATTGTATTACGGAATTCCTGGAATTTCGGGAAAACTGGGAATTTTTCCAGTTCAAAAAACAACTTAGTTTTTAGTTAATTAATGTTTGGACGATGGAACGGTTGAAGTGAGTTGAAAAATGTGGAAGGAGTAGTCGCCAGAAAAAGGGTCAAAAAAGGGTTTGAAAAAACGGGAATTCCTGGATTTTTTTTTTGATTGTAAAAATGGTAGTTTGAATGTCCAGGATGAGTGGAATGTGTTGAAAGTGGAATAGTTTGAATCGGTGGGAATTGTGGAAGTTTAAAAAATTGATAATTCATTTTGAATGGGGAAAATGTCCCTGAAAACTGGGAATTCTTAGAAATCCGGGATTTCTTTTTTTAAATGATGAAAGAGAGCACAACATTATGAGCTGGCTTCATATTTTTGAAGTTGGAACGGTTTGAATCAGATGAAAAATGTGGGAGTTGTGGAACTTGGAAAAATGTCCCATTCTTTTCAATGAGAATTTTATGGAAATCTGGGAATTTCGGGAAAAGCGGGATTTTTTTGGATAATGTTAAAAAACATTAATGTTCTGAATGAGTTGAAATGGTTGGTGTTGGAAATGTTGTAGCATTTATAATTAAGAAATAGTATTAAAGAATTCCAGGAATTTTGGGAAAACCGGGAATTTTTCCAGTTCAAAAAACAACTTCGTTTTTTCATCCCGATTAAGAGGAATGTTTGGACCGTTAGGATTAGGGTTAGAATGGTTGGTGTTGGAATTTTTCAAGCCGGTCGAGAAATGTTGAAGTAGTAACATTTTAAATTGAGAAATGGTAGAACGGAATTCCTGGAATTTCGGGAAAACAGGGAATTTTTCCAGTTCAAAAAACAACTTAGTTTTTAGTTAAATAATGTTTGGACGATGGAACGGTTGAAGTGGGTTGAAAAATGTGGAAGGAGTAGTCCACAGAAAAAAGGGTCAAAAATGGGTTTGAAAAAAACGGGAGTTCCTGTAAATGTTTTAACTTGTAAAAATGGTAGTTTGAATGTCCAGGATGAGTGAGATGTGTTGAAAGTGGAATGGTTTGAATAGGTTGAAAAATGTGGGAATTGTGGAAGTTTAAAAAATGGATCATTCATTTTGAATGGGGAAAATGTCCCTGAAAACTGTGAATTCTTAAAAATCCGGGAATTTTTTTTAAATATTGAAAGAGAACACACAAATTTGAACTGGCTGCATATTTTTGAAGTTGGAACGGTTTGAATCAGATGAAAAATGTGGGAGTTGTGGAACTTGGAAAAATGTCCCATTCTTTTCAATGAGAATGTAATGGAAATCTGGGAATTTCGGGAAAAGAAGGATTTTTTTGGATAATGTTAAAAGACTTTAATGTTCTGAATGAGTTGAAATGGTTGGTGTTGGAAATGTTGTAGCATTTTTAATTAAGAAATAGTATTAAAGAATTCCAGGAATTTGGGGAAAACCGGGAATTTTTCCAGTTTAAAAAACAACTTCGTTTTTTCGTCTGGATTAAGAGGAATGTTTGGACAGTTAGGATTAGGGTTAGAATGGTTGGTGTTGGAATTTTTCAAGCCGGTCAAGAAATGTTGAAGTAGTAACATTTTAAATTGAGAAATGGTAGAACGGAATTCCTGGAGTTTGGGGAAAACAGGGAATTTTTCCAGTTCAAAAAACAACTTAGTTTTTAGTTAATTAATGTTTGGACGATGGAACGGTTGAAGTGGGTTGAAAAATGTGGAAGGAGTTGTCCACAGAAAAAAGGGTCAAAAATGGGTTTGAAAAAAAACGGGAGTTCCTGGAAATGTTTTAACTTGTAAAAATGGTAGTTTGAATGTCCAGGATGAGTGAGATGTGTTGAAAGTGGAATGGTTTGAATAGGTTGAAAAATGTGGGAATTATGGAAGTTTAAAAAATGGATCATTCATTTTGAATGGGGAAAATGTCCCTGAAAACTGTGAATTCTTAAAATTCCGGGAATTTTTTTTAAATATTGAAAGAGAACACACAATTTTGAACTGGCTGCATATTTTTGAAGTTGGAACGGTTTGAATCAGATGACAAATGTGAGAGTTGTGGAACTTGGAAAAATGTCCCATTCTTTTCAATGAGAATTTCATGGAAATCTGGGAATTTTGGGAAAAGCGGGATTTTTTTTTGGATAATGTTAAAAGACTTGAATGTTCTGAATGAGTTGAAATGGTTGGTGTTGGAAATGTTCTAGCATTTTTAATTAAGAAATAGTATTAAAGAATTCCAGGAATTTCGGGAAAACCGGGAATTTTTCCAGTTTAAAAAACAACTTCGTTTTTTCGTCTGGATTAAGAGGAATGTTTGGACAGTTAGGATTAGGGTTAGAATGGTTGGTGTTGGAATTTTCCAAGCCGGTTGAGAAATGTTGAAGTAGTAACATTTTAAATTGAGAAATGGTAGAACGAAATTCCTGGAATTTAGGGAAAACAGGGAATTTTTCCAGTTCAAAAAACAACTTAGTTTTTAGTTAAATAATGTTTGGAGGATGGAACGTTTGAAGTGGGTTGAAAAATGTGGAAGGAGTAGTAGACAGAAAAAAGGGTAAAAAATGGGTTTGAAAAAACGGGAATTCCTGGAAATGTTTTAACTTGTAAAAATGGTAGTTTGAATGTCCAGGATGAGTGAGATGTGTTGAAAGTGGAATGGTTTGAATAGGTTGAAAAATGTGGGAATTGTGGAAGTTTAAAAAATGGATCATTCATTTTGAATGGGGAAAATGTCCCTGAAAACTGGGAATTCTTAAAAATCCGGGAATTTTTTTTAAATATTGAAAGAGAACACACAATTTTGAACTGGCTGCATAGTTTTGAAGTTGGAACGGTTTGAATCAGATGAAAAATGTGAGAGTTGTGGAACTTGGAAAAATGTCCCATTCTTTTCAATGAGAATTTCATGGAAATCTGGGAATTTTGGGAAAAGCGGGATTTTTTTTTGGATAATGTTAAAAGACTTGAATGTTCTGAATGAGTTGAAATGGTTGGTGTTGGAATTTTTTCAACCGGACGAGAAATGTTGAAGTCATTTTTAATTGAGAAATGGTATTATGGTATTCCTGGAATTTTGAGAAAACGGGGAATTTTTTCCAGTTCAAAAAACAACTTAGTTTTTAGTGAATTAATGTTTGGACGATGGAACGGTTGAAGTGGGTTGAAAAATGTGGAAGGAGTAGTCACCAGAAAATAGGGTGAAAAAAGGGTTTGAAAAAACGGGAATTCCTGGAATTTTTTGAACTAGGAAAAATGGTAGTTTGAATTCGCAGGATGAGTGGAATGTGTTGAAGGTGAAAATGTTTGAATAGGTTGAAAAATGTAGAAATGGTGGAAGTTTGAAAAGTGGATAATTCATTTTGAAAGGGAAAAATGTCCTGGAAAACCTGGAATTCTGGGAAATCTGGAACATTTTGGAATTTGTCAAGAGAAAGCCCGCAACTCCTGAATAGGCTGAACAGTTTGAAGTTGGAACGCTTTGAATCGGGTGAAAAGTGGATGGTAGAGTTCACCAAAATGTGGAGAAGAAGAATGAATTTTGGTGTAGAAAAACATTTGGAGCATTCACACAGTTCATTTGAGTTAAGTTAAAGTACCACTGATAGTCTCACACACACACACACACACACACACACACACACACACACACACACACACACACACACACACACACACACACACACACACACACTTGGTGTGGGGAAATTATTCCTCTGCATTTGACCCATCACCCTTGATCACCCCCTGGGAGGTGAGGGGAGCAGTGGGCAGCAGCGGTGGCCACGCCCGGGAATCATTTTTGGTGATTTAACCCCCAATTCCAAGCCTTGATGCTGAGTGCCAAGCAGGGAGGTAATGGCTCCCATTTTTATAGTCTTTGGTATGACTCGGCCGGGGTTTGAACTCACAACCTAGCCATCTCAGGGCGACACTCTAACCACTAGGCCACTGAGCAGGTGACATTTATGAAATGGTTTGTAGCCAAAATGATCCTCTGAATGAACTGATATTGATCTGCTTTTTGGCAAACACTGACTTTAGGCAAGGATGGTGTAAATATTGACAAGTGGGATGACAGGAACATGTGGAGGCGGAGAAAGGAGACGTAGCTAATAGAGCTGCAGATCTTCCCGTGTCATCGCCCACATGTGCCATACGTCAACGCCATATTTCCATGAGCTGGCGGCAAACACGTGTTGATGATTGTCATTTATCTGCTGTCCTCCAGGAGGTAAATGCAGCCGCTGAATGATGGCAGTTTGAGTGCGGAGGCGGACTCCCGCTCCACAGCGAGCAGAAGGCCGTGACAAAAAGCTTTAGAAGGAAATAGTTGATGAAGAAGATTGTCCAGCACTGCTAGGATACATTGTGGACTTCAACAGGAAGCATTTAGGTGACTTCTTCATCCTTCCTTCGTTCATCTGCTGGTGACAACTGACTTCAGCGTCAGCATCCTCTGCACTTTTGTGTCTAAGAGATATTCTTCAGGAAATGTGTTAGTCTGACAAAAGGAATAGACCAAAAAAAAAAGATGCTGCTTGTCAGGCGGATGTAAGTTTACATCCGGTTTGTGAAAAAAAGGGGCCTCATGTATCAAAAGTTGCATGAATTTCTTATTAAAAAAAATGGCGTATGCTCAAATCCAGAAAACAAAGTATGCAAAAAGCCTTCAGATGTATGAAAGTGTGCACACGCATTAATACACCTTTTTTTTTAACTTCCCAATCAAGGTGGAAATGACCGCACATGTCAGAATGTCACTGAATACTAGCGATCTCTCAAAACCACACAGCGGTAAAACAACAACAACAACAAATAAAAACAAGTCAAACAGAATTGTTGTCCAAAGTCCATGACAAGTACATTCACATATGTAAACATGATCTATACATTTAAATGTCATCTTTTATACGCTTCATAAATAAAAGTCTGAATGATAAGCATCATCAACATTCATTTGTGTTAGTGTGTGTATGTGTGTATATATATATACATATATATATATATATATATATATATATATATATATATATATATATATATATATATATATATATGTGTGTGTATTTGTATATATATGTATATATATATATATATATATATATATATATATATATATGTGTGTGTGTATATATGTATATATATATATATATATATATATATTTATATATATATATATATATATATATATATATATATATATATATATATATATATATATATATATATATATAAATATATATATACATATATATATATATATATATATATATATATATATATATATATATATATATATATATATATTTGTGTGTGTGTATGTGTGTATATATGTGCATGTATATATATATATATATATATATATATATATATATATATATATATATATATATATATGTATGTGTGGGAAAAAAAATCACAAGACTATTTCATCTCTACAGGCCTGTTTCATGAGAGAGGGTACCCTCAATCATCAGGAGATTAGATCATAAATCTCCTGATGATTGAGGGTACCCTCTCTCATGAAACAGGCCTGTAGAGATGAAATAGTCTTGTGATTTTTTTCCCCACACATACATATATTGCGCTCTACTACGGTATCGAGCACTATTTTTTGGATAACCTTATTAAGACATATATATATATATATATATATATATATATATATATATATATATATATATATATATATATATATATATATATATATATATATATATGTGTGTGTGTGTGTATATATATATATATATATAAATATATATATATATATATATATATATATATATATATATATATATATATATATATATATATATATATATATATATATATATATATATATATACATATATATATATATATATATACTGCGATGAGGTGGCGACTTGTCCAGGGTGTACCCCGCCTTCCGCCCGATTGTAGCTGAGATAGGCTCCAGCGCCCCCCGCGACCCCAAAGGGAATAAGCGGTAGAAAATGGATGGATGGATGGATATATATATGTATATATATATATATATATATATATATATATTTATATATATATATACATATATATATATATATATATACATACATATATATATATATATATATGTGTGTGCGTGTATGTGTGTATATATGTGTGTATGTGTATATACATATATGTATATAAATCTATGCCATATATATGTAAATATGCCATATATGTGTATATATGTATTCATATACATGTATTTTTATATACATATGTATTTTTATATTTATATACATGTATTTATATATATATGTATTTTTATATATGTATACATATATTTGTATATTTATACTGTATATATACCTACAGTATATAAATATACATATATATATATATATATATATATATATATATATATATATATATATATATATATATACATATATATATATATATATATATAATTACGATTTCATGAAACAAACACTATGTTGTGATAGGAAAATATAAATTTTGCTCCAGACTGCACTACTACTACTACTACCAAGGGGGAATAATGACTTGCCTACTTACGGAATAATACCAACAACTATTTCTAAAACAGTGCTGCAATGCATGCTGGGAACCACAAATTACTCCCAAGAATGCTACAAAATGAATATGCCAATCAGTCCGAGCAGATGAATAAATGGAGTTCACGAAGCGACGACATGTTATCTTCTGCGTTTAAATGTCAGTTGTTGAAGGCAGCCAGAGAGGTGAACAATGACTTAGTGTGTGAGGCCGCCATGGAAGCCACGTTGATGCTGGGAAGTCTTTGAGCGGATGGATTGCAAATTGAAAAGCAGAGCGTATTCTTTACAAAGTGGGACAATCATTACCAGATTTGACCCCTGGGTTCCTGACTGTGAAAAGGTAGTGACTGCTCAGAGAGCCCTCAGGCCAGTGGCCCCCAACACACGGAGAGACCAATGCGGCAGAAAGCGAGCCTTGACTGGCGGAATGTTCTGAAGCGTTTATGGTGCTTTTATGGTCACGACTGGGCCGTAGGAATTTGCAGTTGTCCAATGTGTTAATTGTTGGGACCCCTGAGGCTCCTGCTTGGTGGAGGTACACCACTCTGGTCTTGCCCCTCACTCGCCACTAAGTGGGAAGTCTCACGGAAAAATCTGTGGAGTGACAAGAACTTGATTGTTTTTGTCCCTAATCTCTTTTTGGAACTGGTTGAGCTGAGTCTGAAAGAAAAATAATGACTATTCCCTTCACTCATCTCGCCATTTGGGCAGCACAACACGCCGGCCAACGCCATTTACTTTCTGGCAAGACTGTAAAAGTCGCTGTTTTTTGTTTCAAAGCTGCTCTTAATGACCAGCTGTGTCAGAGTCGTCAAATGATATTTCACATCTTTAATGATGATGGAATGTAATGGCCAGGTGACCCGCACATGCTGGGTGTGTCCGCAAATGTTGGGAGCACTTTATTTTCCATTAGGAGAGCACAACTTGTCATGCAGTGAAGACCAGGAAGCGGACGCCTTTTCAAACATGGCAATATTTAGAAATCAGATATTGGCAATCATTCCACAGTCCTGGTTCACTCGGGCGTTTATAACTCTCGAATGATTTATATCAGGCCACCACAAACTACGGCCTGGCAGCGCCCACGATCTGGCCTGAATGGTTTTTTAAATTATTTTTTTACAAGACAGAAACAAAATAAATTAATAGGTAAATATATATATATGTATATATATATATATATATATATATATATATATATATATATATATATATATATATATATATATATATATATATATATATATATATATATATATATATATATATATATATATATGTCTTAATAAGATTATCCAAAAAAATAGTGTTCGATACCGATAAGTCTTGTGATTTTTCCCACATATATATATAAAAATAAATTAATAGGTAAATATATATATATATATATATATATATATATATATATATATATATATATATATATATATATATATATATATATATATATATATATATATATTATATATATATATATATATATATATATATATATATATATATATATATATATATACATATATATATATATATATATATTTATATATATATATATATATATATATATATATATATATATATATATATATATATATATATATATATATATATATATATATATATATATATATATATATATATATATATCTTAATAAGATTATCCAAAAAATAGTGTTCGATACCAATAAGTCTTGTGAATTTTCCCACATATATATATATATATATATATATATATATATATATATATATATATATATATATATATATATATACATATATATATATATATATATATATATATGTCTTAATAAGATTATCCAAAAAATAGTGTTCGATACCGATAAGTCTTGTGATTTTTCCCACATATATACATAAAAATAAATTAATAGGTAAATATATATATGTCTTAATAAGATTATCCAAAAAATAGTGTTCGATACCGATAAGTCTTGTGAATTTTCCCACATATATATATATATATATATATATATATATATATATATATATATATATATATATATATATATATATATATATATATATATATATATATATATATATATATATATATATATATGTCTTAATAAGATTATCCAAAAAATAGTGTTCGATACCGATAAGTCTTGTGATTTTTCCCACATATTTATATATATATATATATATATATATATATATATATATATATGTCTTAATAAGATTATCCAAAAAATAGTGTTCGATACCGATAAGTCTTGTGATTTTTCCCACATATATACATAAAAATAAATTAATAGGTAAATATATATATATATATATATATGTCTTAATAAGATTATCCAAAAAATAGTGTTCGATACCAATAAGTCTTGTGATTTTTCCCACATATATATATATATATAAGTACCTATTTATATAGGTATGTATGTATTTATATACACATATGTATATATGTAAATATGTGTATATATGTATGTACTGTATATGTGTAAGTATTAATGTATATATGTATGCATATGTATATTTGTATATATGTATGGGTTTACATACATACATACATATATATATGTAAATGTGTATATATGTATGTACTGTATATGTAAATATATGTGTATATATTAATGTATATATGTATGTATATGTCTATGTGTATATAGGTATGTTTATGTATGTATATATATATATTTGATCACATCTATTTATTAGCAAACTTTATATAAACTTTGTCATAAATGAGATGAATATGATAAAATAATAGTAACTTGTTTTTCCACTCTTCTGCTACTTCAAGAGAAAATGTTATTTGCGTCTCAGAAGATAGTTCATTAAGATGATGAGAACATATTTACTCTGGCGGGCGTCTCTTCTGCTGACGTCATCACTCTGCAACGAGCAGGTAAACAAACAAGTTGTCGGTGTGGCTTCATGTCACAATGCTGCTGTTTGGCTGAAGCTGTTCGGGTTTTCAGCCACCAACCAGAGCTCTGGGCTGCCCGCTAGTTTGTTTCCGAGCGTGGATTTGATGGTACGAATGTTGTGAGAGTCCTGCTACGCAAAGTAAAAGTACGAGGAGAGTTGTTATGTGGATGCTCATCACGCAATCAAAGGGCTTTCATCAGACTCCTCTGTAAACATTGGCATCCCTCAGCAAACCGCGCACTGATCAAGACGAGTCTGCACTTTTTTGCTCAGACTTTCAACTTCTGCCAGCGTTTTTCCAAATGATCAAGAGAGACATGTTGTTTTCTTTTTCTATCTTGATAAATCCATTTGTCAATCATTGAGCTAAGCTCACAACCCTCAAATGATCAGCTCTTGACTTGACTGGTAATGTCTGATTACATTCCAGTCATTCAGTCACACTTCCAAAGTCTTGCATCTTTTCCGAGGTCTTCGGTTTTATTGTTCAGTTGAGGTTTTATGGCTGAAGAGAACTCTCTGCAACCCAGGCTCCAAATCTAGCTGGAGGTCATAAAACCAAGCGTACTTATCTGGTCAATGGAATATGAGATTCTTAGTTATTGGATCGGTGCGCTGCTTTGGTCATGACCAGATTCCAGTTGGACGAAATCTATCAACAATCTTGTAAGCTCTTAGCTTGGCTTGGTTTGCACCACAAACCTGCAAACAATGAGGATGAAACTGGCTGCTGATGTATGACAAAAAATATATTTTTAAAAATCGATTCTTGAACATTTTTAACTACTTCAGTATTGACATCAATAATAACCTCTACTCGGATGTGAATTGATGTTTTCCAGCACCCCTGCCGAAGTCTATCAAAGCACACCGTCAAATGATATTCTGGTGGATTCACTTTAGAACTGTATACATATAAAACAAATATTAAAGTACAATACCAATACTGTATTTTTTTCTTGCCAACTATTTTTATGATGGGCTCTAGGGCTTGACAGTGTGATGTGGAAACAAAATACATCATGGGTCTTACTTACTGCATCAGAATAGCATCTTTTACATTGGGTTGAATGCAAGACTGTTCTAAAGTTGTTTTGTTTTCTTTAACAAGTTCCAAATAAGTCGCAAATGTGCGACATCAAAAACTGCTATAATTCTCTGCCATGATTGCTTCAGAAAAAAAATATTTGGTGAGATTTGTCTCATTTCCAGCATGAAAGCAAAGCCAGTTAGTGAGCTAATAAGGAGAGATGAACAGCCTGATAAGCAGCCATCAAACATGACTTTTAACACCATCACCTGGTACATGTTGGTGTGTTCACGGCATTTTCACACTGGTTGGTTTGAATCAAAACCTGTTTTATTTTGTTGCACACATAGCATTTAGTAGGCTGTTAGTGTTAGCTAAGCTAAACGATACACAACGTACAGTATGTTGGGGAAAAAGCAATACACTTATTCATAGACCAATAACTGAAAATACTCTAAATATTTCCCACATGAATGCAGATTGTATTCCAGACTTGAAATATATTTAGTTTGAAGCAATTTCTCCAGTGACGAGTCCTGTTGACTGAAAGGATGACTTCTCTTTCTGAGGTCAAATTCCAAAGTCTTGCCCAAAGTTGGTTTGTCCGTGATCCTTTCCCGACTTGGCATTGCCAAATGTTTGGCCTGCATAAAAACTGACTGTGACAACTGACATACAGGACACGTTTGGCAGCTTTCTCAAATCTCATCTATTGGACGTGCTTATATGGATCAATTCCACTAATGTTACTTATTTTTAATGTGGCGAGCCTTTGGAACAGGATCCAGATTTTTTTTCGGTACAATCCCAAGGTTTTTTTCTTTCATACCATCCATTTTAATCCAGTTTGTTACTCTCTCTCACAATACTGCTGGTTGATTACAGCCTTGTAAACAAAAATCTTGTCCATCAACAATGACTACCCAGCCCTTGCCGACTTGTCTACGTGCAGGAGGATCCCCCTGCTGGCCTCCCTATGGACTGCACTCTCACACTCGACCCACTCGGCGTCCATTGCACCCGGTCACACTTGCGATCTCTCCCAAGGTTTCTCATTGTTCCCACTGGGTTGAGTTTTTTTCTTGCCCGGATTTGGGTTCAGATTCGAGGATGTGGTTGTGGTTTGTGTAACCCTTTGAGACATTTGTGACTAGGGTCTGTACAAATACATTCTGACTGATTGATTGAATGGTCAGACGGGGAAATGATGCTGTTGAAGTGGAGGCACGTAAATAAGAGGCGCATCTTAAAGAGAGCGGCTTGAAGATGGTCAGTAACACATTTTGATCAAAGAACCAGCATTATTGCGTGAACCAGGAGCAGCAGGAGACATGTAAACCACTGCCATGCCACGCAACTCCACTAATGAATTTCACTTTGTTTCCTATCTTAATTACCTCCGAGCAATTCTCAATAAAGATGTTCTCACAGTGGGGGGTCTCAGTGTGTTAGATTCATGTGTGAGAGAAAACTGACCTCACGCTGGGGCATGTTGGGTTTATCCAGGATCTATTGATCACTTGGTGTAGACATTTTCCAGGGAAAAGCCGACGCTCCCCACTGTTCCACTTCTTCATAAATGTTGTCTTCTATGGTCACACTTGTGCTTGCTGTAAAACTTCGAGGAAGCAGAGGAACCTGAAGGAATGGTCCTTGAGTTACAATGGTAAAGTTCACAGAGCTTTCTCAACAAGGTCTGATGGACACTCACACTTTCCCAACGAGTGGCCAGGCCGAAAGCTCTTCCACAGTTCTCTCAGACAGTGACACAAATGGCCTTTCTATTTCCCCTGGATATGCCTAAAACCTAAGTATCGCAATAAGAAACTGGTAATGGAAACACCCACATTTAGAAAAAACAACAACTCTCAAATATCACTAAAATCTTTTTGCGCTCTCATGAGTTGGTTTTTGAGACGTTTGATATTGAAGTGTTTCCCAAAAGCATGATGGAAACACTTTTGTTGAATTTACAGCAGGTCACATATAAACATTGAACCAGGGGGGCGCCAACGAAGGCAGACGGGTTGTCTTGTGTTGCTTACCATCAGTCGGCCTGGGGGAGTGAGGCGGTTTTACGGGTACATTTTCCGGCAATAGAGACCGACATGCAGGCTGGGAGAGACCCACATGCCCCAACAATGTCAAGGGGTCCGTAAGTCTCCGATCGGTTGGCCTGGGGGAGAGAGCCAGCACTGCCACACCAGGCCGTTTCACAGGTCCCTTTCCCGGCAATAGAGGCCGACCCACATTTCAAGTGGGCCGTAAGTCTCTGATCGGTCAGCCTCGGGGAGCGAGGCGGCACCGGGCCAATTCGCGGGTCCTTTTCCTGGCAATAAGGGCCAACCTCCAGGCTGGGAGAGACCCACATGACCGAACAATGTCAAGGGGGCTGTGAGTCTCTGTAAGATCAGCCGGCTTAAGGGAAGCAAGGCGGCACCGCCACACCGGGCCGTTTCACAGGTGCCTTCCTGGAAATAGAGGCCGACCCGCAGGCTCAGAGAGACCCACATGTCCTAACACTGTCAGGGGGGCCGTAAGTCTCCGATTAGTCGGCTTTGGGGAGCGAGGCGGCACTTTGACTTCTGTTGACATCCTGACAACAGCGGGGGCTGCAATATCTTCCTCAAAGTGGAGTCTCGCAGGACAACATTTTACGATAATTATGGTTCCAGACCCTTCGAGTCGCAAATAAACTTTGCCGGAATGTTTTAAATATCGCTTTCATTTTGCAAAAAACTGCAACGCAAACGCAACTAAAGGTGTTGTGTTCCAACAGAACACTGAATTAGGACTCCAACGGTGCGACAACATTGGTGGCAAAAAAACCACAGATGATTGTGTATAATAGTCGGAAGAGAAGAATGGCTACAGCCACTGGTAGCTAAGGATATATATTGTTAGGCTTTTATTGATACGGATACCAATATTCTGTATCGATACTGGTATTCATCGGTACTCTGTATATAATTGGTGTGGATAAAGTTGTGAACAAAAACATGTTTTATTAGCACACAAGGTTGTACACCAGCAACATCATGTCACATCTCACAGCACGGACGTCTTTTATCAACAGCTGATGTTGAAGTCTGACTGTGTTTGCTAATGCAGTTTTTTGTCATCGTCTTGTAAACATCACACATCCATCACTGCTTTTATTCATGACAATTATAATATTTATGTATGCGGAGCACAGACCTTCTACGTCAGTCCTATTCAACTCAAATGTTTAGGGGCCACATTTCCAGAAGGTTAATGACCGGGGGGGACCAGACTTCTCCCTTCACGACTAGTTTTACTTTATAAACTCCTGAAAAGGGTGGAGTGCCATCTCCGTGTTGGGGAGGAGATCTTACCCCAAGTGGAGGAGTTCAAGTACCTCGGAGTCTTGTTCAGAATCAGAATCAGAATCAGCTTTATCGTCATTACGCAAGGTAACGAGATTGAGGCCATTCCATACAGTGCGATGTGTGCATGCTAGAAAAACAATGTGCAAATATATAAAAATATAAAAAATGTAGAAGTGCAATGAATATGGTGTGAAATGAATATATACATGAAAAAAAACAACAACAAAAAAAAACAGGGTGGTTGGTGGAATGGGTTATTCACCGAAGAGAAGGCAGTTATGAGGGACAATGGGGCAGTCCGTTCAGGATGGTTATGGCCCTGGGGAAGAAGCTGTTCTTTAGCCTGTTTGTTTTGGTTTTAATGCACCTGTAGCGCTTCCCAGAGGGCAGCAGGTGGAACAGGTCAGAGCCAGGGTGGGTGCTGTCCTTGATGATGGCACTGGCTCTGTTGAGGCAGCGGGAGGTGTAGATGTCCGTCAGAGAGGGGAGAGGGCGGCCGATGATCTTCTGAGCCGTCTTGACCACTCTTTGCAGCCTCTCCCTGTCTGCTGCAGTGCAGCTGCCGTACCATACCGTAATACAGTAGGTCAGCAGGCTCTCGATGGACGAGCGGTAGAAGGTCAGCAGCAGGTCAGGCTTCAGGTTGTACTTCCCGAGGACTCTAAGGAAGTGTAGCCGCTGCTGAGCCTTCTTGATGATTGATGTGGTGTTGACTGTCCAGGAGAAGTCATTAGAGATGTGGACTCCAAGGTACCTGAAGGTGTGGACCCTCTCTACACGCTCGCCGTTGATGTAGAGGGGGGCAGGGTCGGTGCTGCTCCTCCTGAAGTCGACGATGATCTCTCTGGTCTTGCTGGTGTTGAGAGCGAGGTTGTTCTCCGAAGACCAGGCCGTCAGCTTCAGGACCTCCTCTCTGTAGGCAGCCTCGTCACCCCTGGAGATGAGCCCGACCACTGTGGTATCGTCGGCGAACTTGACGGTAAGGTTGTCACTGTGGGCCGGACTGCAGTCATGGGTGTAAAGGCAGTAGAGGAGGGGGCTCAGCACACAGCCCTGTGGGGAGCCGATGCTCAGCGTGCGGGAGGATGAGAGGTGCGGGCCAAGTCTCACATTCTGGGGTCGGTCCGTTAGGAAGTCCCTTATCCAGGCGTTTGTGAGAGGGGGGAGGCCAAGAGTGTCCAGTTTATTGCAGAGTCTGTCCGGGATTATTGTATTGAAGGCAGAGCTATAGTCCACAGAGAGCATCCGGACGTAGCTCTGCTGCTGCTCCAGGTGGTTCAGAGCAGAGTGGAGAGCAACAGCGATGGCGTCCTCTGTGGACCTGTTCGCCCGGTATGCGAACTGGTGGGGGTCGAAGTCTGGAGGGATATGGTCCTTGATGTGCTGGAGAACAAGTCGCTCGAAGCACTTCATGATTACCGGAGTGAGGGCCACTGGTCGGTAATCATTCAGGCTGGTGATGGGAGACTTCTTCGGCACCGGGATTATTGTAGATGACTTCACGAGTGAGGGAAGAGTGGATGGTGAGATGGACAGGCGGATCGGTGCGGCGTCTTCAGTAATGCGGACGCTGTATCGATCCGTTGTGGTGAAGAAGGAGCTGAGCCGGAAGGCAAAGCTCTCAATTTACCGGTCGATCTACGTTCCCATCCTCACCTATGGTCATGAGCTTTGGGTTATGACTGAAAGGACAAGATCACGGGTACAAGCGGCCCAAATGGGTTTCCTCCGCCGGGTGGCGGGTCTCTCCCTTAGAGATAGGGTGAGAAGCTCTGTCATCCGGGAGGAGCTCAAAGTAAAGCTGCTGCTCCTCCACATGGAGAGGAGCCAGATGAGGTGGTTCGGGCATCTGGTCAGGATGCCACCCGAACGCCTCCCAAGGGAGGTGTTTCGGGCATGTCCGACCGGTAGGAAGAACCAGGACACGTTGGGAAGACTATGTCTCCCGGCTGGCCTGGGAACACCTCGGGATCCCTCGGGAGGAGCTGGACCAAGTGGCTAGGGAGAGGGAAGTCTGGGCTTCTTTGCTTCGGCTGCTGCCCCCGCGACCCGACCTCGGATAAGCAAAAGAAGGTGGCTGGATGGATGGATACTCCCGAAGAATCAGCATCTTCTACAGTAGACATTTGATTTTGGTCTATTTATTTTGTCAGGTGTTGTTTGTCAAAGATCATCTCCAGACAGCACTCTCCTGTTTAAAAATGAGAGCCTCTCACAAGTTTTTTGAAGTGAAATGGCAAGTAACCAGTTGTTGAAAAAGAGAGGAGCTAAGATGGAACCTTGAGGAACACCTCTAAAGAGGTTGAACACATGGCTACTGACTGCATCTGAAGTAAACACCTCAGTTACGTCAATGACATTACCAATCAAATAATATGTTGACTAGCAAAAAGGAGAGAACCTAAAGGGTGCCTTGAGGGACACCTCAGTTGTGTAAATCACAAGTTTGGACGCCAATGTTATTTAGGAAGGTCAAAATGTCAATACAGCGATCTTTGAATGTGGTCCAAGTTCCTCTGCACAACAGGAGCGTTCTCACGAATTTGCCAGGTTTTGAACTGAACTCATGGCTGGATTTTGCCCTCCGGGCCGCCAGTTGAATATCCTCGTTTGACATGTCAAATATATCATGTCAATCACTGCATGATAGACCATGTCAAATATATCATGTCAATCACTGCATGATAGACCATGTCAAATATATCATGTCAATCACTGCATGATAGACCATGTCAAATATATCATGTCAATCACTGCATGATAGACCATGTCAAAAATATCATGTCAATCACTGCATGATAGACCATGTCAAATATATCATGTCACTCACTGCATGATAGACCATGTCAAATATATCATGTCAATCACTGCATGATAGACCATGTCAAAAATATCATGTCAATCACTGCATGATAGACCATGTCAAATATATCATGTCACTCACTGCATGATAGACCATGTCAAATATATCATGTCAATCACTGCATGATAGACCATGTCAAATATATCATGTCAATCACTGCATGATAGACCATGTCAAATATATCATGTCAATCACTACATGATAGACCATGTCAAATATATCATGTCAATCACTGCATGATGGACCATGTCAAATATATCATGTCAATCACTACATGATAGACCATGTCAAATATATCATGTCAATCACTGCATGATAGACCATGTCAAATATATCATGTCAATCACTGCATGATAGACCATGTCAAATATATCATGTCAATCACTGCATGATAGACCATGTCAAATATATCATGTCAATCACTGCATGATAGACCATGTCAAATATATCATGTCAATCACTGCATGATAGACCATGTCAAATATATCATGTCAATCACTGCATGATAGACCATGTCAAATATATCATGTCAATCACTACATGATAGACCATGTCAAAAATATCATGTCAATCACTGCATGATAGACCATGTCAAATATATCATGTCAATCACTGCATGCTAGACCATGTCAAATATATCATGTCAATCACTGCATGCTAGACCATGTCAAATATATCATGTCAATCACTGCATGATAGACCATGTCAAATATATCATGTCAATCACTACATGATAGACCATGTCAAATATATCATGTCAATCACTACGTGATAGACCATGTCAAATATATCATGTCAATCACTACATGATAGACCATGTCAAATATATCATGTCAATCACTACATGATAGACCATGTCAAATATATCATGTCAATCACTACATGATAGACCATGTCAAAAATATCATGTCAATCACTACATGATAGACCATGTCAAATATATCATGTCAATCACTACATGATAGACCATGTCAAATATATCATGTCAATCACTAGATGATAGACCATGTCAAATATATCATGTCAATCACTGCATGATAGACCATGTCAAATATATCATGTCCATCACTACATGATAGACCATGTCAAATATATCATGTCAATCACTGCATGATAGACAATGTCAAATATATCATGTCAATCACTACATGATAGACCATGTCAAATATATCATGTCAATCACTGCATGATAGACCATGTCAAATATATCATGTCAATCACTACATGATAGACCATGTCAAATATATCATGTCAATCACTACATGATAGACCATGTCAAATATATCATGTCAATCACTGCATGATAGACCATGTCAAATATATCATGTCAATCACTAAATGATAGACCATGTCAAATATATCATGTCAATCACTACATGATAGACCATGTCAAACATATCATGTCAATCACTACATGATAGACCATGTCAAATTAATCATGTCAATCACTACATGATAGACCATGTCAAATATATCATGTCAATCACTGCATGATAGACCATGTCAAATATATCATGTCAATCACTACATGATAGACCATGTCAAATATATCATGTCAATCACTGCATGATAGACCATGTCAAATATATCATGTCAATCACTACATGATAGACCATGTCAAATATATCATGTCAATCACTACATGATAGACCATGTCAAATATATCATGTCAATCACTGCATGATAGACCATGTCAAATACATCATGTCAATCACTGCATGATAGACCATGTCAAATATATCATGTCAATCACTACATGATAGACCATGTCAAATATATCATGTCAATCACTGCATGATAGACCATGTCAAATATATCATGTCAATCACTACATGATAGACCATGTCAAATATATCATGTCAATCACTACATGATAGACCATGTCAAATATATCATGTCAATCACTGCATGATAGACCATGTCAAATATATCATGTCAATCAGTACAATCCAATAGTGTGTTAGGTGAGTGTGCATTTAAGCAAAGTGGCGCCATAGAGCGACGTCAGGCGGCGGATTATTAGATTAGTTACATTATGTCACTTTTTTGAGTGGGTGAATATTGGCCTGTGGATTGTTGGATGGCTAAGCGGACACAAGATGAGGTTGTGAGTAACTTGACACTGACAAACTCTTATTGGCGTGCGCGATTTTGAGGAGGGAATATTGTTGTTATTTTGAACTCAAAACAGCGAAGAACAATCCATCAATTAGTCACACGGTTGTATAAGCCGCAGGTTTCAAAGCGTAAGAAAAGTTCCGGCTTATAGTTTGGAGTTTACAGTACTTTTAGTGTATTTATCAGATAAATGTTTGAATGTACAAATGAAGTGTAACTTGATAGCTTGTGTTAATGTTCTTTAATGTCTCCCCTGGGAGTGTTAGCATGTTAGCATGTTTGCGATGAAAAGCCAGGAAGATAATTTGCTGACCACAAAATATTTGTTTTTTTTTTTAAAGAGGAGAATTTGCTTTGCCTGAAAAACACATTTAATGTCGCATTAATTACAAGTCTGCCTTAAATGTCCAGTTTTTTTTTAAGTGCGTTTTAAAAATCCAACACTGCTGCATTTATATGAGTTTTTATGGAGATGCTAATCACTCTGAGAGTTTGATGACTTTTCTTGTGATTGCCGCGGCTTCTTCAGAAAGTTTTTTTTTTCTTTCAATAACTTGTGATTTGATGAATTCTTTTCAATGTCTAAAGTAGTGATGTGCGCTAACACTAACTTTCTCTTGAAACACAATCCAGGCTGATACTTTTTGCAAATATACCTAACATGTCTTTGAAATAATAACACGTCTCATAGCATAAAGAATACAAGACAGAGTTATTTATTTCCATCTCTGAAGAACAATAAAATCAAGCTAATACAACAAAAAAATAGGACAACATTAATTAATATTAAGTACAGGAAACAATGTGTTTCAAATCATAGAATAAAGAAAATTAGTCGAATAAAAGTATTCAAATAAACTCACTAAGAACAAAATAATGAGGTGAAAATACTGAACATGTAACCAAATCATCCAACAATGACACATTCTCTACTTGATTTAATTTGATGTACATTATCTCAAAGAGCTAAAGTATCAATATTTTTTAATTTGGGAATGGATACTTCAACATAAACATCTGGTATTTCACTTAAACTTCTTTTAAGTGTTCCTTACAGTATACCGGTACTAATGAAGTACAGCGGTACTAATGGATTAAGAACGGTACTATACTGCCTCTGAAAAATACCGGTACCCTTTTTATGTTTTACGGGCATGGCGGTGACATCGCTGGTTTTACGAGCAGAGGAGCATGTTTGGCAGCGCACATGCACAGAGTACTTACAAGCAGAGGCGGCGTGTAGACAGAATTGAGAGAATGGACGCATTTTGGCTTAAAAAAAAAAACAAATTCCCCAAAAATATTTGATAAAGTATAGAAATACATTTTGGTGCCAGTACCAAAGTATTGGTACCAGGACAACCCGAGTTCTATGTAAACTTAACCTAAAAAAGGACAGGATTATAACAAAAAATGTTGGTGTTTTACTGGTTTTATAGCACAACTACTTCAAAGTAGACCCTAGATGGCAGTAAAAGCACATGGTCAGATCACTAATAATACTATACATTCATTACAATGACAGAAAGTAACAACTTCCTTCCTGCCGACCGCCTGCTCGGCCGTCCACAAGTTGCAGACATTCTCCACTTGAAAAGATTGTCCATCCATCCATCCATCTTCTTCCGCTTATCCGAGGTCGGGTCGCGGGGGCAGCAGCCTAAGCAGGGAAGCCCAGACTTCCCTCTCCCCAGCCACTTCGTCCAGCTCCTCCCGGGGGACCCCGAGGCGTTCCCAGGCCAGCCGGGAGACATAGTCTTCCCAACGTGGCCTGGGTCTTCCCCGCGGCCTCCTACCGTTTGGACATGCCCTAAACACCTCCTTAGGGAGGCGCTCGGGTGGCATCCTGACCAGATGCCCGAACCACCTCATCTGGCTCCTCTCGATGTGGAGGAGCAGTGGCTTTACTTTGAGCTCCCCCCGAATGACAGAGCTTCTCACCCTATTTCTAAGGGAGAGCCCCGCCACCCGGCGGAGGAAACTCATTTGGGCCGCTTGTACCCGTGATCTTGTCCTTTCGGTCATAACCCAAAGCTCATGACCATAGGTGAGGATGGGAACGTAGATCGACCGGTAAATTGAGAGCTTTGCCTTCCGGCTCAGCTCCTTCTTCACCACAACGGATCGATACAGCGTCCGCATTACTGAAGACGCCGCACCGATCCGCCTGTCGATCTCACGATCCACTCTTCCCTCACTCGTGAACAAGACTCCGAGGTACTTGAACTCCTCCACTTGGGGCAAGATCTCCTCCCCAACCCGGAGATGGCACTCCACCTTTTTCCGGGCGAGAACCATGGACTCGGACTTGGAGGTGCTGATTCTCATCCCAGTCGCTTCACACTCAGCTGCAAACCGATCCAGTGAGAGCTGAAGATCCTGGCCAGATGAAGCCATCAGGACCACATCATCTTCAAAAAGCAGAGACCTAATCCTGCAGCCACCAAACCGGATCCCCTCAACGCCTTGACTGCGCCTAGAAATTCTGTCCATAAAAGTTATGAACAGAATGGGTGACAAAGGGCAGCCTTGGCGGAGTCCAACCCTCACCGGAAACGTGTCCGACTTACTGCCGGCAATGCGGACCAAGCTCTGACACTGATCATACATGGAGCGGACTGCCACAATCAGACAGTCCGAAACCCCATACTCTCTGGGCACTCCCCACAGGACTTCCCGAGGGACACGGTCGAATGCCTTCTCCAAGTCCACAAAGCACATGTAGACTGGTTGGGCAAACTCCCACACTGTTCCTCCTGAATCCGAGGTTCGACTATCCGGCGTAGCCTCCTCTCCAGTACACCTGAATAGACCTTACCGGGAAGGCTGAGGAGTGTGATCCCACGATAGTTAGAACACACCCTCCGGTTCCCCTTTTTAAAGAGAGGAACCACCACCCCGGTCTGCCAATCCAGAGGTACTGCCCCCGATGTCCACGCGATGCTGCAGAGTCTTGTCAACCAAGACAGCCCCACAGCATCCAGAGTCTTAAGGAACTCCGGGCGGATCTCATCCACCCTTGGGGCCTTGCCACCGAGGAGCTTTTTAACTACCTCAGCAACCTCAGCCCCAGAAATAGGAGAGCCCACCACAGATTCCCCAGGCACTGCTTCCTCATAGGAAGACGTGTTGGTGGGATTGAGGAGGTCTTCGAAGTATTCCCACCACCGATCCACAACATCCGCAGTCGAGGTCAGCAGAACACCATCCTCACCATACACGGTGTTGGTAGTGAAAAGATTGTGTCTGTCTTAAACATTCATTTACTTTCCTCGCACGTTGACAACATTTGTTGTTGAGCGCATTATTAAGTGCTCGCTTTTGTTGGTAAACGAGAGATGATGAAAGATTGTCATCACACTTCAACATCTCTAGCATGCCAATGCTGCCTCCCTGCTGGGTCAGCATGCAAATGCAAATATGTTCTTAAATGTTTCACCCTGGATAAATAAATGTTGTATAAATACGTGTGAGGAGGTAAATGTGTATCCTACATTACCCAGAAGGCTTAGCGTGGTAGGCAGGAGCAGGAAGTAGGTGTGAGCAATTGTGTTGTGTGACGTTGTGACACGTTGTTGTTGTTGTTGTTGTTGTTGTTGTTGCTTGCTCAACACAAAACACAAACACAAGTTTGAATAGGACAGAAATAAAGTAGAAAGTTGTGAGGCCGCACATTATTTCCTGCTTTGGTTGAGTTGTCCTTAATTATTGCTTTGGCGACGTTTTGAATTACTTCCAAATATAATTGGATTGATCCTTTTTAAATAAAAAAGCCAAGGTTTTATTATCGTTTGCCTTTGACATTTATCATCTACCTTTTCAATGGAAATTATCATTTTGCAGCAGGCTCACATTACAACTTCAATGATTTTTTAAAAGCAGCAAGTAAATTGTGCCACAGGCCGGCGTGTCGTAGCAGCTGTGATTTAAGGAAATGTTATTAACAAATAAATATCCTTAAACATTCCTGGCATATTCCATTTTAATGACCGAAGACACCTTTTATTAATCAGTCCTGCAGCCATAATTATGTCAACAAATAAAAACTGCATGAATATAAATGCAGCCTCTTGATAGAATACAATTGCCACCACAATGACCAGCATTAAAGCACAGTAGCGTAGTAGGCTCAAGTATTCAGTGAAAACAAACCAGAGGTTGTATTTAACAAGCATATTTAATATTTTGGTGACATCACACACAGTTTGAACAGTAACACTGTGTTTAAAAATTGATTGAAGTGATTCCTTCAAGTACCACTAGATGGAGCTGCCACAGTGTGACAACATGCATTTGATGATTACATTTTCAAATCTTGTGAATTTGCAGTAAAAAAGTGGCAGCTCAGTCAGAAAAATGTTAGCCTAAAGTTTTGCAGCCACGTTACCGGAACTGGAGAAACTCTTGTTTTTACAGTCAAATCTACAGGTAAAAGCCAGTAAATTAGAATATTTTGAAAAACTTGATTTATTTCAGTAATTGCATTCAAAAGGTGTAACTTGTACATTATATTTATTCATTGCACACAGACTGATGCATTCAAATGTTTATTTCATTTAATTTTGATGATTTGAAGTGGCAACAAATGAAAATCCAAAATTCCGTGTGTCACAAAATTAGAATATTCCTTAAGGCTAATACAAAAAAGGGATTTTTAGAAATGTTGGCCAACTGAAAAGTATGAAAATGAAAAATATGAGCATGTACAATACTCAATACTTGGTTGGAGCTCCTTTTGCCTCAATTACTGCGTTAATGCGGCGTGGCATGGAGTCCATGAGTTTCTGGCACTGCTCAGGTGTTATGAGAGCCCAGGTTGCTCTGATAGTGGCCTTCAACTCTTCTGCGTTTTTGGGTCTGGCATTCTGCATCTTCCTTTTCACAATACCCCACAGATTTTCTATGGGGCTAAGGTCAGGGGAGTTGGCGGGCCAATTTAGAACAGAAATACCATGGTCCGTAAACCAGGCACGGGTAGATTTTGCGCTGTGTGCAGGCGCCAAGTCCTGTTGGAACTTGAAATCTCCATCTCCATAGAGCAGGTCAGCAGCAGGAAGCATGAAGTGCTCTAAAACTTGCTGGTAGACGGCTGCGTTGACCCTGGATCTCAGGAAACAGAGTGGACCGACACCAGCTGGACTGCTGCTGAGTGGTCCAAAGTCATGTTTTCTGACGAAAGCAAATTTTGCATTTCCTTTGGAAATCGAGGTCCCAGAGTCTGGAGGAAGACAGGAGAGGCACAGGATCCACGTTGCCTGAAGTCTAGTGTAAAGTTTCCACCATCAGTGATGGTTTGGGGTGCCATGTCATCTGCTGGTGTCGGTCCACTCTATTTCCTGAGATCCAGGGTCAACGCAGCCGTCTACCAGCAAGTGGCCTAGTGGTTAGAGTGTCCGCCCTGAGATCGGTAGGTTGTGAGTTCAAACCCCGGCCGAGTCATACCAAAGACTATAAAAATGGGACCCATTACCTCCCTGCTTGGCACTCAGCATCAAGGGTTGGAATTGGGGGTTAAATCACCAAAATGATTCCCGGGCGCGGCCACCGCTGCTGCCCACTGCTCCCCTCACCTCCCAGGGGGTGATCAAGGGTGATGGGTCAAATGCAGAGAATAATCTCGCCACACCTAGTGTGTGTGACAATCATTGGTACTTTAACTTTAACTTTAAGTTTTAGAGCACTTCATGCTTCCTGCTGCTGACCTGCTCTATGGAGATGGAGATTTCAAGTTCCAACAGGACTTGGCGCCTGCACACAGCGCAAAATCTACCCGTGCCTGGTTTACGGACCATGGTATTTCTGTTCTAAATTGGCCCGCCAACTCCCCTGACCTTAGCCCCATAGAAAATCTGTGGGGTATTGTGAAAAGGAAGATGCAGAATGCCAGACCCGAAAACGCAGAAGAGTTGAAGGCCACTATCAGAGCAACCTGGGCTCTCATAACACCTGAGCAGTGCCAGAAACTCATCGACTCCATGCCACGCCGCATTAACGCAGTAATTGAGGCAAAAGGAGCTCCAACCAAGTATTGAGTATTGTACATGCTCATATTTTTCATTTTCATACTTTTCAGTTGGCCAACATTTCTAAAAATCCCTTTTTTGTATTAGCCTTAAGTAATATTCTAATTTTGTGACACACGGAATTTTGGATTTTCATTTGTTGCCACTTCAAATCATCAAAATTAAATGAAATAAATATTTGAATGCATCAGTCTGTGTGCAATGAATAAATATAATGTACAAGTTACACCTTTTGAATGCAATTACTGAAATAAATCAAGTTTTTCAAAATATTCTAATTTACTGGCTTTTACCTGTATGGTCATATCGACTGAGTACAATTTCATTTGATGGATAAGTTGCTTTGAAATCAAAAGTCAAGCAGATAATTATTATTATTTGTATAAAAAAGTTAGATTTGTTGCATCATCACATCATATTCAAGTTGAAATGATAAGCAATTACATGCAATGTCTTTTTTGCTGTAAAAATGGAAATCAATTGACTCAAAACATATAAAGTACTTTATTGATATAGATTATTTTAAACCTTTATTATCTAGACAGGTTAAACATATTTTTAATGAACATAATTGACTATTGATAGCCAAACATTCTCTTCTAGTTATTCAACTTATACAGTTTATACATCTTTTCAACTTTGCATCAAAAAAGCTGCATTTCAAGCACCAACTTTTTGATGTATTCATTCTTCAAAAAGCTCAATAATGCAGTTTCATTAGGGCTGGGCCATAAAATGATATCAATATACATCACAACAGACACATAATCCATGTCAATAAAAAATGGGTTTGATATTTTTTCTTTCTTTTTCGTGGGAAGAAAGTGAAAATATGGGAAGCAAGGTTGGTTGCAGGAACAAAGACACTCGCTGTCTGGTAACCTAGCAACGCAGGAAGTGGTCAGTGATCAGTGGGAGTGACACGCTAACAGCCAATCAGGTGACAGTATCAACTATCACGTTTGCTTGATTCTTTGCATGGAGTGAGAAGAGAAAGTCCAAAATGAAGAAATTGTGGATAAAAATGGAAAAGTCTCCCGAACAGTTTTTGAATTTTTTCAAAGAAACCAACGTCAGACCAATGTAGACCACCCGGGCCGCGCTCACCCTTTAGAGCACAGCTGTAACTTCCTGCCACTAAATCTGCAGAAAATAGTTCTTCTCAGGTTTCTACATGTTTACATTTTCACACTATTCTACATGTTTACACTCTACAATATTTTCTTTCACTTTATGAAGCATTTCTTACATATTCCTTATTTTTAAGATCTTATAGTTAAGTGTTCAATGTGATTTGATATTTTGTTGACATTGTTGGAGTGTTTTCATGTTTGTGTTGATGTTTCCTTTCTGCCTTGATAGTTGAGGGATTATAATCACAGGAAGTTACATTTCACAATAAAATATATTATTCTCCTGCTCCTTATTTTCCATAGTTCATGAACAATTTCAATAAACATTGATATCGACCCATATAATAATAATATTTAAATAAATACTACATAACAAAAATCATTTCCATAGTTAAAAAACAAAAACAGGGCGAAATCATGTTACACAGCCGTCATTTCCTGCCACTAAACCTGCAGAAAATAGTTCTTCTCAGGTTTCTACATGTTTACATTTTCACACTTTGCACTATTTTCTTACACTTTATGAAGCATTTCTTACATATTTCTTATTTTTAAGATCTTATAGTTAAGTGTTCAATGTGACTTGATATTTTGTTGACATTGTTGGAGTGTTTTCATGTTTGTGTTGACGTTTCCTTTCTGCCTTGATAGCTGAGGGATTATAATAACAGGAAATTACATTTCACAATCAAATAAATTATTCTCCTGCTCCTTATTTTCCATAGTTCATGAACAATTTCAATAAATATTGATATCGACCGATATAATAATAATATTTAAATAAATACTACATAACAAAAATCATTTCCATAGTTCAAAAACAAAAACAGGGCGAAATCATGTTACACAGCCGTTATTTCCTGCCACTAAACCTGCAAAAAATAGTTCTTCTCAGGTTTCTATGTTTACATTTTCACACTTTGCACTATTGTCTTATACTTTATGAAGCATTTCTTACATATTCCTTATTTTTAAGATCTTATAGTTAAGTGTTAAATGTGATTTGACTATTTTGTTGACATTGTTGGAGTGTTTTCATGTTTGTGTTGACGTTTCCTTTCTGCCTTGATAGCTGAGGGATTATAATCACAGGAAGTTACATTTCACAATCAAATATATTATTCTCCTGCTCCTTATTTTCCATAGTTCATGAACAATTTCAATAAATACTGTAATGACCGATATAATAATAATATTTAAATAAATACTACATAACAAAAATTATTTTCCATAATTTAATAAAAATGACAGGGCAAAATAATGTTACACAGTCGTGGCACTAAACTTGCAGACAAGTCAAGTTCTCTGTTTACATGTTCACACTTTGCACTATTTTCTTACAGCATTTCTTACATATTCCTTATCTTTAAGAGCATATTGTTCAGTGTTCAAAGTGGTTTGACTATTTTGTTGACATAGTTCATACTTGCCAACCCTCCCGAATTTTCCGGGAGACTCCCGAAATTCAGCGCCTCTCCCGAAAACCTCCTGGGACAAATATTCTCCCGAAAATCTCCCGATTTTCAGCCGGAGCTGAAGACCACGCCCCCACCAGCTCCATGCGGACCTGAGTCTGCTTTCCCACAATATAAAGAACGTCTACAGTAAAGCAGTTCGTCTGCCGTAAACAGCAATGTTGTGACACTCTTAAACAGGACAATACTGCCATCTAGTGCATTTGATGAAAGCACTTTTGTGCGTGCCACACAGCAATGCATCATCAGAGAGGGTGTTCAGCATGGTTAGAAAGATAGTGACAGAGAATAGAACAAGGATGGACAATTCAACCCTTAACTCAACAATGAGTAGATGAGTGTTATGTGTGTGTATATGTGTAAATAAATGAACACTGAAGTTCAAGTATTTCTTTTATTTATATATATATATATATATATATATATATATATATGTGTGGGGAAAAAATCACAAGACTACTTCATCTCTACAGGCCTGTTTCATGAGGGGTTCCCTCAATCATCAGGAGATTTTAATGGGAGCATTCGCATACCATGGTTTATATAGGGCACAGAGTGGGTGGGTACAGGCTGGCCTAGGGGCGTGGTGATTGGCTCATGTGTTACCTAGGAGGTGTTTCCGTCTATGGCGGCATGCTGTTACAATTTCGCTGCGCTTGTTGAGGGATGACAGGTCTGGACGGTAAATAATAAACAGTTTCTCTTTCAAGCATAGGTTGCATCTTTTATTACCACTATTGTAAGGTGTGCTGGATGCAAGAATTTGCCATGTTATTGAATATTCAACATTATTGTCTTTGAGGTCCCAAATGTGTTTGCTGAGTTCTGTGGTATTCCGCAGGTTTTGGTTCCTGAAAGAAGCCTTGTGATTGTTCCATCTGGTTTTAAACTCTCCCTCGGTTAATCCTACATATGTGTCGGATGTGTTAATGTCCTTGCGTGTTACCTTAGATTGGTAGACAACTGATGTTTGTAAGCACCCCCCGTTGAGAGGGCAATCAGGTTTCTTGCGGCAGTTGCAGCCTTTGTTGGTTTTGGGGTCGCTCTGTCCGGGGGCCGCCGGCTCATTTGCAATTGTTTTGTTGTGGTTTGAGATAATTTGTCGTATATTGTTCATGCAGCTGTAGCTCAATTTAATGTTGTTCTTGTTGAATACTTTTCTTAGGGTGTTGCCTTTGGGGAAGTGTTTGTCAATCAGAGTGAGGAATTTGTGGCCAATGTTAGTTGAGACGTTTTTGCTGTATGGGGGGTTGTACCAGATGATGTTGTTTCGTTTTCTGTTCTTTTTTGGTTGGTTTCCTGGCGTGGGTTCATAGGTGAGGGTGAAATTGTATCCACTTTCATCAAGGGCTTTTTGGTACGGGGGGGTTGCTTGGTCAAATTCAGATTTGCTAGATGACAGCATCGATAGCCTTTTATTAATTCCGGTAGGTATTCTTTTCGTGGTGGTGGGTGGGTGGTTGCTGTCATGGTGCACGTATTGGAGTGTTGTGTTGGATTTCGTGAATGGTTGGTAGCTGTTATTTCTCAGGTTGAAAGTGACGTCGAGGAAGTTGACGGTTTGCTTGTTGGCTTCAATCGTGATCCGTAGGCCGTTCTCTTTGAAAATTTGGCATATGCGCTTCTTGGTATTCTCGCTGCTCCTTGGCGAGGCGCGACACACTGCCAGTCCGTCATCACGGTAAATACCAAGGTTCAGGTTGAGGCTAGCGAGCTGGGAGAGGAGGAAACTCCCAACGATATATATATATATATATATATATATATATATATATATATATATGAAATACTTGACTTGGTGAATTCTAGCTGTAAATATACTCCTCCCCTCTTAACCACGCCCCCAACCACGCCCCCGCCCCAACCATGACCCCCGCCCCCACCCCCCACCTCCCGAAATTGGAGGTCTCAAGGTTGGCAAGTATGACATAGTTGGAGTGTTTTCCACAAAAGATGCATTTCTCTTGGTGGTTATTTTCCAAGCTGTGATGTAAAACACTGACATGGTGATAGAGTTTTCAGTTCCAGTGTGTGAGTAAAGTTACCTTCCAGTGATTGTAACAGGTGGGCCTGCTAAAGAATTCAGGTGGTGATCCCAGGCAGCTGTAGCCCGAGGCTCCCAAGGTTTGTCTTTGCCGGAGTTGGATAAGCCGGGTTACTGACGTCCTTGAGCGCCCGCCAGCACCACAGACGTTGATGTGGACGCAGCAGAAACTAAACAATTATCCTCTCTGCTAGGAAGTGTGCTGAGTGACAGGAGATTGTCAGACTGCTTGATTCTAGAAGGAAGCAAAAGAGCAGTGGAGCAGAACATGTGTTGAAATGGAGGATGGTTAGTACATGGAGATAACATCAGCTCACATCTCACATGATTCCTCCTCACAAAGTCATGTTGATGACATCCACAAGTGTGTTGACTAGTGTCACTACTCCTGTTGACCTTTAACCCTTTCCTTGCTGACCACATCCGAGGAACTGATGACCGGCTGCGGTAGTTTTTAGCGCTTCCATGGCGAGTCTACTGTCAGATATAAGTAAGAACTGTACACTACTTTATATTGGAAATGGAGACAGAGAAGGATGAATGTCACATAACAAGAAGATAGAGAAAAAGAAGAAGATTATCCACTACAGACTACAAAGATGGACGTGCGCACATTTTCATGACTTATGCAGATCCCAAATATGCATCAGCATGTACCAGTAGGTAAGAAAAGTTGTTTTTGCATAATATTGTGAAACAAAACACCAGATAATATGTCCTAATAGGTGCCATTTTGGGGTCCTTATACACACACCATAATAATAGTGTATATTGAAGCACAGTACGTCTGACTATGGTCGCCGTAATGCTCCCACAATCCATCAAGCGGTACAGTTTCGTAGCTTACCAAAGTCCTACTAAAACATGTTGACAGACAACCTGCAGTCCACTTGTATCTCTTATGTGTGACTGCCATCTACTGGTTACACTTGTCATTGCACCTTGTACTGAATAATACGTACATAGGGCAGTGTCGCCCGGAAAAGGGTGGAGTGCCATCTCCGGGTTGGGGAGGGGACCCTGCCCCAAGTGGAGGAGTTCAAGTACCTGGGAGTCTTGTTCACGAGTGAGGGAAGAGTGGATGGTGATATCGACAGGCGTCTTCAGTAATGCGGACGCTGTATCGATCCGTTGTGGTGAAGAAGGAGCTGAGCCGGAAGGCAAAGCTCTCAATTTACCGGTCGATCTACGTTCCCATCCTCACCTATGGTCAAGAGCTTTGGGTTATGACCGAAAGGACAAGATCACGGGTAAATGAGTTTCCTCCGCCAGGTGGCGGGTCTCTCCCTTAGAGATAGGGTGAGAAGCTCTGCCATCCGGGGGGAGCTCAAAGTAAAACCGCTGCTCCTCCACATGGAGAGGAGCCAGATGAGGTGGTTCGGGCATCTGGTCAGGATGCCACCCGAGCGCCTCCCTAGGGAGGTGTTTAGGGCACGTCCGACCGGTAGGAGGCCACGGGGAAGACCCGGGACACGTTGGGAAGACTATGTCTCCCGGCTGGCCTGGGAACGCCTCGGGATCCCCCAGGAGGAGCTGGACCAAGTGGCTGGGGAGAGGGAAGTCTGGGCTTCCCCGTGTTGCACCTTTCCTGCTTCCGGCTCCCAGACCGTAGTCGAGGGGCGCAGGGGAGACAGTCCTCCAGGGCCAATGTAACACTCTTCACTCTACCCGGCAGTGGGTCTCCACAGCTCTGGACTCCAGGGTGAATGATGAGTCCGGCGATTAGTTGCAAATCGTAACTTTATTGATGTCTGCTCACAGCCAATCCACCAAAAAATTAGTTTTGTTCCCGCCCGCACTCACACTACTGCTCCCTCTCCTCTCTCGCCCACACACTCACTGACGTCACTCACCTCAGATGCTGTCACCTATTAAAGGGCCACACACACACATACGCTACTCTCATAACACCTGCTTAGGCTGCTGCCCCCGCGACCCAACCTCGGATAAGCAGAAGACGATGGACGGATGGATAAGGCAGTGTTGATTTTTGAGAAAATAAAAGTATTTTAAGTTTGCCTTAGTCTGAAAAGTGTTATATATCATGATTGATTGGTGCTCCATTTGATTGAAACAAATGCTGACAATGATATCGTTTATCGGCGTGTGGACAAGGTATCGTCCTGCAGATCGTGTCCTCGGCCTGATTCAGTCTCCATTTAAGGTCAAGGTCAAGGTTCAACTTTATTGTTCCCGCGGGGAAATTTGTCTTGGGCACAGTGCATCATTGCTTTCTTAACATACCCAAAAACAACAGAAGAAAAACACAAGCACAGACACAACCACAACCATACAACTAACATTTAAACATCAGAACATGGAGCTTGATAGACATAGGTGGCACTTTGATGTAGGCATAAAATCTACAGTATGGAGATAAAGATAAAGTACCAATGTGCATTGCACTAGAGCTCATGGATAAAGTGCTGTGTGCTAAAGTGCTTAGTTCTAAAGTGCTATGTGCTAAAGTGCTATGTGCTAAAAAAGTGCTAACCTATGTATTAAAATTCTATTGCACATTGTTGGTCAGCTTAATGGAGGCTGGAACAAATGATAATTTAAGGCGGTTAGATTTGCATAGTGGGACCCGGAGTCTTCTCCCTGATGGCAGGGTTCCATATTCAGGAAAGAGTGGATGTTGTGAGTTGGAAATAATTTTCTTAGCTTTTTTCCTAACTGCCTGCTCATAGATGCTCTGTATAGGCTCATATTCTTTCGTCGCAAAACTCTTCCAAAATGAAGACTTTTTGTCCTTTTCCCCCCGTGCGGAGGTCACGAGTGGAACAGGAGCGGGTAATTACGTGGATCCGGATCACTTTCAAGTCCGACACCTTTCAAGGAGCGTGACTCCGCCTCCTTCTCCTGGGCAAATAATGGAGTCACGCCAAGGTAATTAACCTCCCTTGTATCGCTGGAGAAGATGAAGAAGAACAAACGGACTTGATTGAGCTGTGAAATGGAAGGACCAAGAAGACATTCAACAAGTTCAAGTCCTTTTATGACGCCCCCCCCCGCCTTCACTTCCACCATCTTTGCAAAACTTTCCTCCAAATGCTTCATCTCTGAGCTTTGAGTGCACATCCTGGGATGGATTGTTAATTTTCTTTCTAATTCCCCGTGTCCCGGGGCTAAGAACGTTCTCCTGCATGTGCATGTTAAGCGCCCCTCTCCTCCTCCGGCTCCCCGTGCGCATCAGCAGCTAATTAAAGAAAGCAAAGCATTTGATTAAACAGTCAATTGTTTGCAATCGTTAGCAGAAGCCAGAGTTTCCTTCACAACATTAACTGTGATGGATGACAACTTCCACTCACCGTCAGCTGCACGGAGTTGAGATGTTCCACATGAGGAACAACTTGTGCACACTTTCTGTGTTGGCTCCGCCCACTGACCTCTTGCGCTTTAGATGGCAGCTGGTGAAGTGCAACTGTCATCTCATGCCAGTATCTAAAAGCAGGAGGCCGGAAATATTATGTGTGATAAAGTACCCTGCCTGGGTGTTTCTTAACCATAGGGCCGTGAGCGCCCACCCGAGGGCCGCCCAAAGAGAAATGTTTCGGTACTCGGCTGCAATTCACTTTTCCACCACATGTGGCAGTAATGATGATGTCACACACACAGAAGAAGTCTGCGGTTAATGTCATAGAGAAGTGTCTGAAGCGCAACAATTATGACTAATTGACACTTTGTTAAAAACGTTCATTTTTTTGTTATTTTATGTATTTTTCATCAGTTTATAATAAATAATTCACCCCTATACAATATCCTACACTACTGTGCAATATTACCCTTCCAGTGCAATACATCCCACACGGATTGTTATTTATTGTCTTCTTCTGTATACTGTACAGTATTTTGTACATTGTTCTGTATATTGTACAGTATTTTGTATATTGTTCTGTATATAGTACAGTATTTTGTATATTGTTCTGTATATTGTACAGTATTTTGTATATAGTTCT
Source organism: Nerophis lumbriciformis (assembly GCF_033978685.3). Lineage (NCBI taxonomy): Eukaryota > Metazoa > Chordata > Actinopteri > Syngnathiformes > Syngnathidae > Nerophis > Nerophis lumbriciformis. The sequence continues at coordinate 46,560,882 of NC_084561.2, read as the reverse complement.
GTATATTGTACAGTATTTTGTATATAGTTTTATATATTGTACAGTATTTTGTATATTGTTCTGTATATTGTACAGTATTTGGTATAGAGTTTTATATAGTGTACAGTATTTTGTATATTGTTTTGCATATTGTACAGAATTTTGTATATTGTTCTGTATATTGTACAGTATTTTGTATATTGTTTTGTATATTGTACAATATTTTGTATATTGTACAGTATTTTGTATATTGTTCTGTATATTGTACATTATTTTGTATATAGTTCTGTATATTGTACAGTATTTTGTATATTGTACAGTATGTTGTATATAATTATGTATATTGTACAGTATTTTGTATATTGTGCAGTATTTTGTATATTGTTTTGTATATTGTACAGTATTTTGCATATTGTTTTGTATATTGTACAGTATTTTGTACATTGTTTTATATATTGTACAGTATTTTGTATATTGTTTTGTATATTGTACAGTATTTTGTACATTGTTCTATATATTGTACAGTATTTTGTATATTGTTTTGTATATTGTACAGTATTTTGTATATTGTTTTGTATATTGTACAGTATTTTGTACATTGTTCTATATATTGTACAGTATTTTGTATTTTGTTCTGTATATTGTACAGTATTTTTTATAATGCTCTGTATATTGCACATTATTCTGTATATTGTTCTGTATATTGTACAGTATTTTGTATAATGTTTTGTATATTGTACAGTATTTTGTATATTGTTTTGTTTATTGTACAGTATTTTGTATAATGTTTTGTATATTGTACAGTATTTTGTATATTGTTTTGTATATTGTACAGTATTATGTATATTGTTCTATATATTGTACAGTATTTTGTATATTGTTCTATATATTGTACATTATTTTGTATATAGTTCTGTATATTGTACAGTATTTAATATATTGTTCTGTATATTGTACAGTATTTTGTATATATCCATCCATCCATCCATTTTCTACCGCTTATGTTATGTATATTGTTTTGTATATTGTACAGTAATTAATATATTGTTCTGTATATTGTACAGTATTTTGTATATAGTTCTGTATATTGTACAGTATTTAATATATTGTTCTGTATATTGTACAGTATTTAATATATCGTTCTGTATATTGTACAGTATTTTGTATATTATTCTGTATATTGTACAGGATTGCTTATTATTTTTATTGGATAGTAGTCTGTTTATTTCAATTATTATTTTTAATCTTTATCACTTCTTGTGTCATTTATTTTTATCTCATATTAGTTTCCACTACCGCACCTTAAATTAAAGTCCTTAATCTCGTGATATGCAAATATAATGACAATAAAGTATTTTCTATTCTATTATTGTGATCAGCCTTGATAATTCTTTGATTGACACATGCTTTTGACGAGGTTGCACATTTGAAGTAGGTTATATATAAATGTTTGAAGTAAGGTTTTGTTATTGGTTATAAAGGTTTGAAGTCGGTTATATATAATTATTGAATATGATTAACATCAAGATGAAGATCACTAATTTAGTGTTAATATTTAATTGGGTCCCGGGCCCCTCTGGAGTGTAAACGTTTGGCCAAGAGGTCAAAAAGGTTAAAAAAACCAACTCTGACTTATCTTTTCTTACTCAATATATTTCCTCTGTTGACAGAAACAATAAATGTACTTCATGACACGGCAAACATTACACACATTGACAGTGTGTGATATTTCAACACACGTTATTTCTTCCAAACATGTTTTGTCAAAACAAAACAATTGTTAAGTTAAGTTATCCATCAAATTTTACACTGTAAAAATGACAAAATATTCTACAGTACAATTGACGGTGGGGTTTACAGTATATTACTGCAAAGTGAAAAAACTACCACTCATTTTTATTTTATTTACATTTTTGTTGACTTGAGCTGCCAGTTGTTTTTTTTTGTAAAATCTACTGTTGTTGTTTTATTTATTTACAATGTAAATGGAAACAGGTACAAGTTTCTTTACAGTAAAAAAATGGCAGTTCAGTTACCAGAGTGAAAAAAAAACAGTCATACTGTTTTTCCATTTACAGTAATATTTTATAAAAACTACAATTTTTACAGTAAAAAGTTGGCGACGAAGATGCCATTTTTTTAAATTGTATTTTATCTTTTTATCATAAAATCTAGGGTTATGGGTTTTTTTTATACGGTGCATTACTGTAAATGGAAAAAGGTACAACTTGTTTACAGTAAAAAAAAAATGGCAGTTCAGTTACCAGAGTAAAAAAGTCATACTGTTTTTCCATTTACAGTAATATTTTGTAAAAAAAAAAAAACACTGTACATTTTGCAGTAAAAAGCTGTGGTACCTTAATGAAAAACCGGTATATATTTTGTAGTAACATTTTAGTGACTGAGTTGCCATCTTTTTACTGTAAAATGTACAGCTTTTTTTTTTTTGCAGTGTACCTTCAAAATACAGATGCAGAGGCAAATGCATTCTTTTTTGTCCCTCTAGGTTGCAACGCCTTGGCTAAGATCGAAACTAAAAGTTAACTTAACACGTTCTCCTCCACTTTGCCGAATGATGGGATGTTTGTATCTTCCAGTTTGGATGAATATTTAATCGTAATTGTCACACAGGTTAAAAACTAAAATAAATAATAATAATAAAAATAAAATAAATATATAATAATAATTAAAAAAATAAATAAATATATATATATATATATATATATATATATATATATATATATATATATATATATATATATATATATATATATATATATATATATATATATATATATATATATATCTACATCAACTATATGATCATCTACATCTACTGTATGATCATCTACATCAACTATATGATCATCTACATCTACTGTATGATCATCTACATCAACTATATGATCATCTACATCTACTATATGATCATCTACATCTACTATATGATCATCTACATCTACTATATGATCATCTACATCTACTATATGATCATCTACATCTACTATATGATCATCTACATCTACTATATGATCATCTACATCTACTATATGATCATCTACATCTACTATATGATCATCTACATCAACTATATGATCATCTACATCTACTATATGATCATCTACATCTACTATATGATCTACATCTACTATATGATCATCTACATCTACTATATGATCATCTACATCAACTATATGATCATCTACATCAACTATATGATCATCTACATCAACTATATGATCATCTACATCTACTATATGATCATCTACATCTACTATATGATCATCTACATCAACTATATGATCATCTACATCTACTATATGATCATCTACATCAACTATATGATCATCTACATCTACTATATGATCATCTACATCAACTATATGATCATCTACATCTACTATATGATCATCTACATCAACTATATGATCATCTACATCAACTATATGATCATCTACATCAACTATATGATCATCTACATCTACTATATGATCATCTACATCTACTATATGATCATCTACATCAACTATATGATCATCTACATCTACTATATGATCATCTACATCTACTATATGATCATCTACATCTACTATATGATCATCTACATCTACTATATGATCATCTACATCAACTATATGATCATCTACATCTACTATATGATCATCTACATCTACTATATGATCATCTACATCTACTATATGATCATCTACATCTACTATATGATCATCTACATCTACTATATGATCATCTACATCTACTATATGATCATCTACATCTACTATATGATCATTTATATCTACTATATGATTTGCCTGAGAAGCTGGACAGGACAAAAAATAAATAAATAAATAAATAAATAAATAGAATGAACTTTCACCAACTCAGAGGCCATGCAGCAGCTCAACATGTCAATATAGCAGCATAAGCTAGTTAGCTCTCTGTGATCAATGTTAATATCGCTAATATTTGGTTAATATTTAGGTCACGACATGTAAATGGAGTATTGGTGGCACTTTTTGTATGTTTTTTAGGAGGGCTTTAAGGGCGGACTAGAGTACTCTTATTGACTCTATTGTTAGCTGACTTTTGCTAATGTTTATTTACGATTTAGAATGCATATAAAAGAAGAAAAAGACGTGCTATGATGTGACAGACAACATAAAAAAAGTGCAGTTCCCCTTTAAACTATTTATTTATTTATTGACGCACACAGTCGGAGCGTCTCTATTGTTTATGTCTTGTGTTTAAATGCAAGCAAGTTGGTAACCGATAGCAACCAGTGGTTGTAGAGGAGCCAAACTGATGAGGTTTTCTTTTGTCCTCCTACGATTATAGTAAGATGATGTGCGGCGACGAAGAGGAGGAAGGACGTGGTTGGCATGGTGACGTGGTGGACAAGACCTTTCTAGTGTAATCATCTCCAAAGGAAGAAGCTGGACAGCAGCTGGTCCACGAGGTCTAATTGCTTCCTTGGACCGCTTCCACGTGGCGTCCTGCGGAGTGTGAGGCTCTGATATTTACTGCCGGCCAGCCAAGAGATGCTCGCCAGGCTCGGCTTCTTCTCGTCTGAGCCCGACTTCCGTCATGCTCTGAGTGAGCTTCAGTGGCTTTTTCTGTCGTATTTACAACAATGACAGAAAGTCAGTCTATTTGAAGAAAAAACAGCAACCTCAACTTTACAATATTTAGGATAGACATTTGCAAATCAATTGAGAAGATATACAAACAATATTTATTCAACACAATACTACAAAAAAAAAAAAAAAAAGCAACAGTTTCCATAATAATAATACTATCAATTATACTTGTTTATTGTTTTTAATCTAAAACTGTATTATTTGTCAAATGCATACAGTTATTATTATTATATTACAAATTATGTATCGATTTAGAGTCAAAATAATTAAACATTTGGATTTAAATGGATTTTTGAGCACCCCTTTTATCAATATTGCAGTAGCTAATTACAAACCCCGTTTCCATATGAGTTGGGGAATTGTGTTAGATGTAAATATAAACGGAATACAATGATTTGCAAATCCTTTTCAACCCATATTCAGTTGAATATGCTACAAAGACAACAAATAATCATTAACTTTAGAATTTGATGGCAGCAACACGTGACAAAGAAGTTGGGAAAGGTGGCAAAAAAGAGTGATAAAGTTGAGGAATGCTCATCAAACACTTATTTGGAACATCCCACAGGTGTGCAGGCTAATTGGGAACAGGTGGGTGCCATGATTGGGTATAAAAGTAGATTCCATGAAATGCTCAGTCATTCACAAACAAGGATGGGGCGAGGGTCACCACTTTGTCAACAAATGCGTGAGCAAATTATTGAACAGTTTAAGAAAAACCTTTCTCAAGCAGCTATTGCAAGGAATTTAGAGATTTCACCATCTACGCTCCGTAATATCATCAAAGGGTTCAGAGAATGTGGAGAAATCACTGCACGTAAGCAGCTAAGCCCGTGACCTTCCATCCCTCAGGCTGTACTGCATCAACAAGCGACATCAGTGTGTAAAGGATATCACCACATGGGCTCAGGAACACTTCAGAAACCCGCTGTCAGTAACTACAGTTGGTCGCTACATCTGTAAGTGCAAGTTAAAACTCTCCTATGCTAGGCGAAAACCGTTTATCAACAACACCCAGAAACGCCGTCGGCTTCGCTGGGCCTGAGCTCATCTAAGATGGACTGATACAAAGTGGAAAAGTGTTCTGTGGTCTGACCAGTCCACAATTCAAATTGTTTTTGGAAACTGTGGACGTCGTGTCCTCCGGACCAAAGAGGAAAATAACCATCCGGATTGTTATAGGCGCAAAGTGTAAAAGTCAGCATGTGTGATGGTATGGGGGTGTATTAGTGCCCAAGACATGGGTAACTTACACATCTGTGAAGGCACCATTAATGCTGAAAGGTACATACAGCTTTTGGAGCAACATATGTTGCCATCCAGGCATGGACGCCCCTGCTTATTTCAGCAAGACAATGCCAAGCCAGGTGTTACATCAACGTGGCTTCATAGTAAAAGAGTGCGGGTACTAGACTGGCCTGCCTGTAGTCCAGACCTGTCTCCCATTGAAAATGTGTGGCGCATTATGAAGCCTAAAATAGCACGAGGGAGACCCCCGGACTGTTGAACAACTTAAGCTGTACATCAAGCAAGAATGGCAAAGAATTCCACCTGAGAAGCTTCAAAAATGTGTCTCCTCAGTTCCCAAACCTTTACTGAGTGTTGTTAAAAGGAAAGGCCATGTAACACAGTGGTGAACATGCCCTTTCCCAACTACTTTTTAATGATTATTTGCACAAAAAAAAAATGTTTATGAGTTTGAACATCAAATATGTTGTCTTTGTAGCATATTCAACTGAATATGGCTTGAAAAGGATTTGCAAATCATTGTATTCTGTTTATATTTACATCTAACACAATTTCCCAACTCATATGGAAACAGGGTTTGTAGTTCTCTGTGATCACGGCAAAAAGTAGTTCCTCGATGTTAGCACTTGCAATAACAATATCACTAATATTTGGTTAATAATTCCGGTGTTGACATGTAAATATAGTATTGTTGGCCATTTTTCAATGTTTTTTAGAGGGTTTTATGAGCTGGGTATGATGACTTTGATTAGGCAAGGCAATTTTATTCATAGCACACAATTAGTACACAGCAATTCAAGTAATGATATAAAAGCATCATTTAAATTAAAATCAGAAAATACAATCAGCATGAAGACATTATTAGTTCTGTAGTTCAAATACTTTCAGTTGTCATATGCAGAAATGCGCTACATTGTTAGCCGTCTAGTACGAGTCGTAAATGACAATTTAGAAGATATAACGATTATAAAAACAGAAAAGTTCTTGATTGTAAAAAAGTGCAAAACTTCCCCTTTAAGGCGAGTGCACTGGAAGGCAATGATGGAAGATGAGCAGCATCATCCTGCACACAAACACAAAGTTAATGTTGGCTGGTGAAAACAATTCACTGGCACCATCTGACGCTCTTTTTGCTGTTGATTGTCACGTTACTTTCTTGTTTTGTGGCAATTTGGTTGCGTTAAAATCTCATTTGTTGAATGTTTGTACAAGTTGAAGTCAAGGTTATTGTTTTAATTGACTATCATTACATTGTAAACAACAATCATTTCCTCCTGACTGGAGCTCACATCCTCAAATGCCAGGCTGCTCCATCAAGACACATTCAATCCACGTCAACGTTTTAATTAGTAGCATACATTTAATTAGCAGCATACATTTAATTAGTAGCAGAAATAACCACAATAGGATTACTTTTTTTGTTGTTTTTTTGTCTTTGCCGTCACCGGCATTTGAGTGACAGACGGGTAGGCCAATCAGAATTGTTGAGCCTGGCGTCCTTTGCCTCCTGGCCAATCAAAAGTGGAAAAAAGTCCATGCTGATAATAAGTCAATCAGTGGTAAGATTAAAGTAACACAAATTAGGAGGGAAAACAAATGATGACAAAGCCAAATGTGTCACGACTTGGACTGTGGCTTGGTTTGTTCTCCCGTGGTGCAAATGAACTGGACTGGTCAAGGCTTGAAGGTGGGTACATTTTTAATAATAACACTCAAAAGAACAAAAGGCGCGCTCAAGGCGGATGTACAAACTTGACTAATGAAAACAAAAGACTTGCACGGGGGCAAAAAACTATGAACAACAAAAAAAACCACTAACTGTGGCAATAATAAACAAACTTACTTGGCATGGACATGAAGTGCGCAGAGGTGGACAGAGTGTGACAGGAGGCAAAAATGCGGGGATGTCGTCAGGACGAACAACAGAAAATGAATGAACTTAAATACTATGGACATGATTAGTGAAAGCAGGTGCGTGACTCAAAACGTGAAACAGGTGCGTGACGTGACAGGTGAAAACTAATGGGTTGCTATGGTGACAAACAAGAGTGCACAATGAGTCCAAACGTGGAACAGGTGAAACTAATGGGTAATCATGCAAACAAGACAAGAGAGTGAAAAGCCAGAAACTAAACAAAACATGACTTAAAACAAAACATGATTACACAGACATGACAAAATGTCCCAATATTTCACCTTCAATCTGGGTGGGCAATATGAGCCCATCAATACTGACCAACTGATAGCAATAAACATTAAAAAAAGACAACCAGACCAAGTTTATTGTATTAAAAAAAAAAAAAGCATTTTAAGATGTTCAGTATTTAAGTTTAATCTTTGCTTATCCATCCCATCCATCCATCTTCTTCCGCTTATCCGAGGTCGGGTCGCGGGGGCAGCAGCCTAAGCAGGGAAGCCCAGACTTTCCTCTCCCCAGCCACTTCGTCCAGCTCCTCCCGGGGGATCCCGAGGTGTTCCCAGGCCAGCCGGGAGACATAGTCTTCCCAACGTGTCCTGGGTCTTCCCCGTGGCCTCCTACCGGTCGGACGTGCCCGAAACACCTCCCGAGGGAGGCGTTCGGGTGGCATCCTGACCAGATGCCCGAACCACCTCATCTGGCTCCTCTCGATATGGAGGAGCAGCGGCTTTACTTTGAGCTCCCCCCGGATGACAGAGCTTCTCACCCTATCTCTAAGGGAGAGCCCCGCCACCCGGCGGAGGAAACTCATTTTGGCCGCTTGTACCCGTGATCTTGTCCTTTCGGTCATGACCCAAAGCTCATGACCATAGGTGAGGATGGGAACGTAGATCGACCGGTAAATCGAGAGCTTTGCTTTCTGGCTCAGCTCCTTCTTCACCACAACGGATCGATACAGCGTCCGCATTACTGAAGACGCCGCACCGATCCGCCTGTCAATCTCACCATCCACTCTTCCCTCACTCGTGAACAAGACTCCGAGGTACTTGAACTCCTCCACTTGGGGCAAGATCTCCTCCCCAACCCGGAGATGGCACTCCACCCTTTTCCAGGCGAGAACCATGGACTCGGATTTGGAGGTGCTGATTCTCATCCCAGTCGCTTCACACTCGGCTGCGAACCGATCCAGTGAGAGCTGAAGATCTTGGCCAGATGAAGCCATCAGGACCACATCATCTGCAAAAAGCAGAGACCTAATCCTGCAGCCACCAAACCAGATACCCTCAACGCCTTGACTGCGTCTAGAAATTCTGTCCATAAAGGTTATGAACAGAATGGGTGACAAAGGGCAGCCCTGGCGGAGTCCAACCCTCACTGGAAACGTGTCCGACTTACTGCCGGCAATGCGGACCAAGCTCTGACACCGATTATACAGGGAGCGAACTGCCACAATAAGACAGTCCGTTACCCCATACTCTCTGAGCACTCCCCACAGGACTTCCCGGGGTACACGGTCGAATGCCTTCTCCAAGTCCACAAAGCACATGTAGACTGGTTGGGCAAACTCCCATGCACCCTCAAGGACCCTGCCCAGAGTATAGAGCTGGTCCACAGTTCCACGACCAGGACGAAAACCACACTGTTCCTCCTGAATCCGAGGTTCGACTATCCGGCGTAGCCTCCTCTCCAGTACACCTGAATAGACCTTACCGGGAAGGCTGAGGAGTGTGATCCCACGATAGTTAGAACACACCCTCCGGTTCCCCTTCTTAAAGAGAGGAACCACCACCCCGGTCTGCCAATCCAGAGGTACCGCCCCCGATGTCCACGCGATGTTGCAGAGTCTTGTCAACCAAGACAGCCCCACAACATCCAGAGCCTTAAGGAACTCCGGGCGGATCTCATCCACCCCCGGGGCCTTGCCACCGAGGAGCTTTTTAACTACCTCGGCAACTTTGCTTAAATGAGTCCAATTTTATTTCTTTGTTTTTCTTAGGATAACAAAGTTATTTTCCTTCCAATGGTAAACAATTCTACAGTAATATGAAATAAAAGTGGATATTGTTTTAAATTGTTAGTTGCATCAACATGATCTATTATGATTACATTATAAACATTTTGTCATTTTTAAATGAATCCAGAGCATGAAGTCAAACATTTGTAGTCAAATGATTGCATGTTCTTCAAATGGCGATTGACATTGTAAAAGTAACATGTCTTCCTTCGCTCATTATTTTGACACTTTTTTTGTATTTTTATGTATCAAATATAAAAATGTGAGAGAGATATCGCAGATACGTTTTTTTTTTCTCAAAATCCTGCGGCCTTACTTTTGACTCTACTTTGTGTCGTTCGTTATTTCTTCTCCAGGCACTGTAGCGTGTGTGTGTGTGTGTGGGTGTGTGTGTGTGTGTGTGTGTGTGTGTGTGCAGCTGTTGCATTTTGAAGGAAAGGCTCAAAGTAATCATCTGCAGTCCCTTGTCAAAATGATTCCTCATTTCAAGCACAGTCTGTGCTCATTTGTTTGCCTATTTTGCATGAGCATTGCACTTACGCCAGTGTGTAAAGTCACACACACACACACACACACACACACTGTGCACCTGCTTGACGGAATCCAGCCAAACACCTGCATCCTCTCCTCTCCCTCAGGTCCTCCCACTCCAACTCCTAGTTTTCTCATTTCTGTGTGACACACAACTTGCAGGACTCATGTGACGACCAAAAACCTGCCTCCTACACACACACACACACACCCACACAGCCACACGGCCACACACACACACACACGGCCACACACACACACACACACGGCCACACACACACACACACACACACACACACACACAGCGAGTGTGGGTTGTAGCTTGTGGTGTGGGTATGAAGCAATGAGCTGGGTGTATGCATCAGAATAATGAGGTCAAAGCCATTGTAATAAGTGTGCGGGCCGACAGGGCAGAGGGGATGAGAAATGAGGAGGACCAGAGAAGAGAATAAGAGCAGAGCTCCAGAAGAAATAAATAAAGGCAGGGTTGAGGGCGCCATGGTTGGGTGGTCCGTCTCTCTGGCCTGTTTGAACTCTGCTGATTACGCTGTTGGCATTCACGTACAGTGAACAATATGAAACACTTTTATGAAACACAAGCTGAAGATTATAAAGATCTTACAAGAGCAGCCTGGATTTGCCAACTTCATTGCTTCTTCAACATGAATCCTACAGCTGATGTAAAGAAGCAGCGTTCACGTGATGAATTGATGCTAGCCTCCACAAATGGCCCTCATTCAGTCATTAAATGCACCTTTTAAAGACAATATTTGTGTAGGTGTGATTGTGTGTTTATATATATATATATATATATATATATATATATGTATGTGTGGGAAAAAAATCACAAGACTATTTCATCTCTACAGGCCTGATTCATGAGGGGGGGTTCCCTCAATCATCAGGAGATTCTCCTGATGATTGAGGGAACCCCCCCTCATGAAACAGGCCTGTAGAGATGAAATAGTCTTGTGATTTTTTTCCCACACATACATATATTGCGCTCTACTACGGTATCGAGCACTATTTTTTGGATAACCTTATTAAGACATATATATATATATATATATATTTATATATATATATATATATATATATATATATATATATATATATATATATATATATATATATATATATATACATATATATATTACAATTACAAATTAACATTATTGTCTTTCAAGAGTGCATTATATATGAGTATAAATGTATGTTTGGATATATATATATATATATATATATATATATATATATATATATATATATATATATATATATATATATATATATATATATATATATATATATATATATATGTATGTGTGGGAAAAAAATCACAAGACTATTTCATCTCTACAGGCCTGTTTCATGAGGGGGGGTTCCCTCAATCATCAGGATATTTTAATGGGAGCATTCGCATACCATGGTTTATATAGGGCACAGAGTGGGTGGGTACAGGCTGGCCTAGGGGCGTGGTGATTGGCTCATGTGTTACCTAGGAGGTGTTTCCGTCTATGGCGGCATGTTGTTACAATTTCGCTGTGCTTGTTGAGGGATGACAGGTCTGGACGGTAAATAATAAACAGTTTCTCTTTCAAGCATAGGTTGCATCTTTTATTACCACTATTGTAAGGTGTGCTGGATGCAAGAATTTGCCATGTTATTGAATATTCAACATTATTGTCTTTGAGGTCCCAAATGTGTTTGCTGAGTTCTGTGGTATTTCGCAGGTTTTTGTTCCTGAAAGAAGCCTTGTGATTGTTCCATCTGGTTTTGAATTCTCCCTCGGTTAATCCTACATATGTGTCGGATGTGTTAATGTCCTTGCGTATTACCTTCGATTGGTAGACAACTGATGTTTGTAAGCACTCCCCGTTGAGGGGGCAATCAGGTTTCTTTCGACAATTACATCCTTTGTTGGTTTTGGAGTCGCTCTGTCTGAGGGCCGACGGCTCATTTGCAATTGTTTTGTTGTGGTTTGAGATGATTTGTCGTATATTGTTCATGCAGCTGTAGCTCAATTTAATGTTGTTCTTGTTGAATACTTTTCTTAGGATGTTGTCTTTGGGAAAGTATTTGTCAATCAGATTGAGGAATTTGTGTCCAATGTTCGTTGAGACGTTTTTGTGTATGGGTGGTTGTACCAGATGATGTCGTTCCGTTTTCTGTTCTTTTTTGGCTGGTTTCCTGGCGTGGGTTCATAGGTGAGGGTGAAATTGTATCCGCTTTCATCAAGGGCTTTTTGGTACGGGGGGGTTGCTTGGTCAAATTCAGCTTTGCTAGATGACAGCATCGATAGCCTTTTATTGATTCCGGTAGGTATTCTTTTCGTGGTGGTGGGTGGGTGGTTGCTGTCATGGTGCACGTATTGGAGTGTTGTGTTGGGTTTCGTGAATGGTTGGTAGCTGTTATTTCTCAGGTTGAAAGTGACGTCAAGGAAGTTGACGGTTTGCTTGTTGGCTTCAATCGTGATCCGTAGGCCGTTCTCTTTGAAAATTTGGCATATGCGCTTCTTGGTATTCTCGCTGCTCCTTGGTGAGGCGCGACACACTGCCAGTCCGTCATCACGGTAAATACCAAGGTTCAGATTGAGGCTAGCGAGCTGGGAGAGGAGGAAACTCCCAACGAGTTCACACGTTTCTGCTCCGTCAAAACTTCAACATCGACTACTCCACGAAGAACATTCCCATACCCGCGCAGAATGACTACAAGCTAAGGCTCATAGAAAAGACGGAACACTTCCTAAGAAGGATGCGGTGGAAAGCACATTTTTTCCTCCACCCTGAAACAAAAGGAATGCAAAAGGAAACCTACGGATTCAAATCTACCAAGAACCCACCCACAGTTGAGGATTTAAAGGATTTTGAGAACGACATGCTCAAAATGATACAATCAGTCAAATTCAAGCCAATCCGCAACCCACTCCTCACCAAGCTGAAAAATGACAAGGTGCGCATCAAGAAAGTAAACAACCTCATCATAGCTGCCGATAAAACCACAAACTTCTACAGAATGGACATACCAGAACACCACACCTTACTGGACAGAAGCATCACCAAATCATACAAAAAAGCGCAACCCAACACCTTACAGAACATCCACCTGGAAAATAAAAGGATCGCGGCTGAACTGGACATTGAGGACAGGGTGGACGCCACAGCCAACAAGGAAGCCTTCATCACATTGAAGGACCACAAACCCAACTTCGCAAATAACCCAACATGCCGACTAATAAACCCAACTAAATCTGAAATAGGAAAAATCAGCAAAATAATCCTGGACAGAGTCAACACAAAAATCAAGGACAAAACACCACTCAACCAATGGAGAAATACAGCAGCAGTAATCAAATGGTTCAACAACATCCAAGACAAACAACAGCACAACTTTATCTCCTTTGATATCGAGGAATTTTACCCTTCCATCACGCAAGACCTACTGACTCAAGCACTAGACTTCGCCTCAGACTACGACTCAATCACAGGCAACGAAAGAAACATCATCATCCACGCAAAAAACTCCATTCTCATCCACAACAGTACACCATGGCAAAAAAAGAACAATGCAACATTTGACGTCACTATGGGAAGTTTTGACGGAGCAGAAACGTGTGAACTCGTTGGGAGTTTCCTCCTCTCCCAGCTCGCTAGCCTCAATCTGAACCTTGGTATTTACCGTGATGACGGACTGGCAGTGTGTCGCGCCTCGCCAAGGAGCAGCGAGAATACCAAGAAGCGCATATGCCAAATTTTCAAAGAGAACGGCCTACGGATCACGATTGAAGCCAACAAGCAAACCGTCAACTTCCTTGACGTCACTTTCAACCTGAGAAATAACAGCTACCAACCATTCACGAAACCCAACACAACACTCCAATACGTGCACCACGACAGCAACCACCCACCCACCACCACGAAAAGAATACCTACCGGAATCAATAAAAGGCTATCGATGCTGTCATCTAGCAAAGCTGAATTTGACCGAGCAACCCCCCCGTACCAAAAAGCCCTTGATGAAAGCGGATACAATTTCACCCTCACCTATGAACCCACGCCAGGAAACCAGCCAAAAAAGAACAGAAAACGGAACGACATCATCTGGTACAACACCCCACAACAGCAAAAACGTCTCAACGAACATTGGACACAAATTCCTCAATCTGATTGACAAACACTTTCCCAAAGACAGCATCCTAAGAAAAGTATTCAACAAGAACAACATTAAATTGAGCTACAGCTGCATGAACAATATACGACAAATCATCTCAAACCACAACAAAACAATTGCAAATGAGCCGTCGGCCCTCAGACAGAGCGACTCCAAAACCAACAAAGGATGTAATTGTCGAAAGAAACCTGATTGCCCTCTCAACGGGGGGTGCTTACAAACATCAGTTGTCTACCAATCTAAGGTAATACGCAAGGACATTAACACATCCGACACATATGTAGGATTAACCGAGGGAGAATTCAAAACCAGATGGAACAATCACAAGGCTTCTTTCAGGAACCAAAACCTGCGAAATACCACAGAACTCAGCAAACACATTTGGGACCTCAAAGACAATAATGTTGAATATTCAATAACATGGCAAATTCTTGCATCCAGCACACCTTACAATAGTGGGTACCCCCCCTCATGAAACAGGCCTGTAGAGATGAAATAGTCTTGTGATTTTTTTCCCACACTTACATATATATATATATATATATATATATATATATGTATATATATATATATATATATATATATATATATATATATATATATATATATATATATATATATGTACACACACATATTAAGATGAGTATTAGTAGATAACATTATTGTCTTTCAAGTATGCATTATATATGAGTATAAATGCATGTATGTATGTACATATATATATATATATATATATATATATATATATATATGTATATATATATATATATATATATATATATATATATATATATGTGTATATATATATATATATATATATATATATATATATATATATATATATATATATATATATATATATATATACACACACACATTATTATTTATTACAAATTAACAGTATTATATAAAATGAATGTCTTTCAAGTGTGCATTATATATGAGTGTGTATGTATGTATGTGTATATATATATGTATATATATATGTATGTATATATATACACATATATATATATATATATATATATATATATATATATATATATATATATATATATATATATATATACATATGTGTATATACACACACACATATTAACATTACTATTTATTACATAGTAACATTATTATTATATAACAATATTGTCTTTAAAGTGTGCATTATATATCTGAGTATATAGGTTAGTATGAGATTGTAATTATATATATATATATATATATATATATATATATATATATATATATATATATATATATATATATATATATAAATACAGTATCTGTCTTGTGCAGCCACTCAGACAAATCCTATTGTAGATGTAGATGATCTATATCTGCTGTACACAAGTGTTGGATACTTCCCTCGCTTCCTTATTTGTATTTGACTTTATTAAATGTTTGGCTAACATTTTACAAAGAATTAAACAAAACCAGTTTTCTTTGAAGTAATATATATATATATTTTTGAATGTGTCTATTTTATGGAAGAACATAGTTAATCATAGAACTGGCACCCAGTGTTATTAAAAAGTCCAGATTTTGAATCTAGAATCATTTTGACCTAAGAATCGATACTTAATCGTTTGTTACCCCCAATAATGGAATGAAGTGGAATGTTGTGGTGCTCAAAGATTCCCAGGAGGAGTCTTCTCATTGTAGGACTGATGAATGAGAGAACTGAAGATCAACAAGTCATGTTATACTGAAAGACTAAGTCATGTAGCGTTACTCATTTCTGCAGCAGTCTAACCTTCACCAATGTGGTTATCTAGCATTTTATATTCACGGGAGGAAACAAACTAACCGTCATTATTTCTTTGGTCCAGGAACTTACTTTACATAAATGTGCTTAACACTCCCACTCAAAGACATGTTTATAGCTCTCTATAATGGTCAACAAAAAACAAAAAATACATAAACATGTTGGCATACTGGCAGTGTTAACACTTTACATCTCCAAACTAATACCCCTTCAACTTCTCAAATGTAGCCTTTGTCACTGGCTTGGTAAAAACATCAGCTGCCATGTTTGCAGTCGGGCAGTGTTCTATAGCAATGTTCTATAGCAGTGTTCTATAGTAGTGTTCTATAGCAATGTTCTATAGCAATGTTCTCTTCTGTGTGTGCAGACCGTAGAAAGTGTTACTTTATATCTACGTCTTTGCTCCTCTGTCTTCATACTGGCTTCTTAGATAAAACTATTGTCCTCATATATCTTGACTGGTAGATGCTGGTGACAACTATCTATTCCTTTAAGTAGTTGCACTAGGTACATACTCTCTTGAGTAGTGCCATACACTCAGCTTCACAGGTGGAGAGTGCCACCGTTGGCTGTTTCCTGCTCTTCCACGATATAACTGGACCATTCTCAGCCAAGCTGAAACCGTATCCAGTTGTGCTACTCCTATCATTTTTATCAGCATCACTATATCCCTCAAGCTGAAGGCTTTTCTCACATTTCTGGAAGTGTAGTTCTTGATCTATAGTACCCTTTAAGTACCTCAGTAGGTGCTTTGCTGTAGCCCAATGCTGCTGCTTTTGGTTCTGCTAGGTGTTGTGATAGTTTACTAACAAGCCAGCTCAAGTCAGGTCTAGTACATGTCATAATGTAGATCAAACTACCTACTATTTCTCTGTATCCAGTTCAATCCATAACTTCAGCCGCATAGTCAAAGTATAACTTTTGCTCGCATGGGGTGGATCTCGGCTTGCATTCTGACATTCCAAACATTGCTAACATCTTTTCTATGAGTTTCTTTTGAGTCATTCTGATGTCTCCTTCACTCTGTCTGAAATCAATACCCAGGAAGTGTTTAAGTGGACCCATATCTTTCATATTAAACCTTCTCTTCAACATCACTGAGTAAGGTGTTGCTACTCGCCGCCATGATGAGGTCATCCACCCATACCAACAGAATCACTTTGTCATTCTCAGATTCTCTGCTGTAGACACAATGATCAGCATCATTTTGGACAAAACCGTTCTCTGTAAGGTGATCATGTTCCAGTTACGCCCGGACTGTTTTAACCCATGCAATGACTTATTGAGTGTACATACTAAGTGTTTTCCTGTTTTGGACTTGACCTCATATATATACCTCCCAGTCCATTGGAGCATGTAGGTAAGCAGTCTTTACATCCATCTGGTGTAGGGTAAGGAAGGTCCTCCTGTACAGTCACCTGCATCAATGCTCGGACAGAGGCCATGTTGGCTGTTGGTGAAAAGATCTCTTTATAGTCAATCCCTTCCACTTGACCATAACCCTTTGAGACATATTTCTTACAAGTCTCTAATCCATCTGGGTTCTCTTTCACTACATATACCCAGAGACCTTCCACTGCTTGTTTGCCTCTTGGCAGTGAGGTCAGAGTGAAAGTCTCATTCTCTGTCAAAGAGGTCATCTCCTCTTTCATTGCGTCAAAACACATGTTTGACTTCTTAAGAGTCCATAGCTTCTGGAAATGTTTTAGGTACATCATATGCCACTCTGTAGAAATCATCTACATTCTCACTTTCGTCAATATTACACTCAGCTTTACACTGGTACTCTTTTAAGTATTCTGGAGCCTTATTCTCTCTTGTAGGATACCTCATTTGTCCCTGTTCTCTCTGAGTACTTACCTGTCTGAGGCGGCTTTGCCTCAGCAGTCTCCTCAACACTAGACTCTTTACTCTCATTAGGCTGTCTCTGACCCTGCATCTTCATAATTTTCAATATCACTCCCCGTATCACAATATGTCTGAGTCTGGCTATCTGCACTACCTTTGGTGATGAATTTTACCAGCCTATGTTTTAGGATTTTTCCGGTGTCAGGATAATACACGTTATATGCTGGACTATACTTACTAGAGATGCGCGGTTTGCGGACACAACCGCGGAGTCCGTGGATAATCCGCGGGTCGGGCGGGTGACAAGACGAAAAAAATAGATTTTAAATACATCCGGGGGGGGGCGCGGTTGAACCAATCCTGAAATATATATACATAGTTAAATGTTGTTACCCACATACGAAAAACGTATAGATTTTATCGGCCCTTTAGGTGGAGCTGATGGTGCATCACCGAAAAAGAAAAGGATTGACTTCACAGAATGGGAGGAAGATACACCTGTACTTGTTGATGAAGTAGAGGATTATTCCTCTACAAACTTGCATCTCGACGGATCAGCAGAGGAAAATCTACTTTCCTTTTGGGGGAAACAAGGACAATCATTCCCACGACTACAACACCTTGCCAAGAGAATCCTATGCGTCCCAGCAACAAGTTGGGCAAGTGAGCGCTCCTTCAGCGCAGCAGGGCGCATTTTAGAGGCCAGGCGCTCTCGCCTGAATCCTGGCACCGTAGATGCCATTTTATTCCTGCATAGTGCTAACAAAAAAAAAAGTAAGTAGACATACGGTTGGATATGTTAAAGGAATTAGTCTACGTTACCTATAGGCTATACCAAATAAGCCCATGTCTAACCTATATTGAGTTCGCTCAGCTAAATAATTGTGATGGTTACGTGTTGTTTGGGCGCACTACAATGCAAAGGAATTAAGGCAATTGCGTTGTTTATTGTGGTTTTTTCTATTGGAGATATACTACTATGTGTGAATAATTATTTGGCCTCGCTTTCAAGTGAAGCGCATCTCCGATTGGTGACAATGTAAGGATATTTAGCCTGCTTTGTTTGTCTATTTTCATTATAATTCAAGTTTGATGATAAACTGCAGTCTGATGGGTTTGCTTTCCCCCCTTCAGCTTTTTGCCTTGGCCAATAAGTTGCAGGCAATTTATTATTATTATTTATTTAATTTATTTTAGAGATAGAGATGACATACATATGTTATTGTATAATTTAAGTTTGTGCGCGTGATTGACAGCCTAAGGCTTATGAGGCACATTTTTTTTATTTTTTTTTATTTCAACTTAAAAACGTATGAGCCTATGCCTAGAACATAGGCTATGTGTTCATCTTTATTTTCCTGCCTGTCGTTGACAATGGAGATTGTCTGATATTTTGTCATGGCTGCAGATCAATCAATAAAGGTTCATCTTTGTCGCGAAATTGTTCACTGTTTCACTGTGCACCCCGCCCTCGTCCCTATTTGAGCATTATAACGTTAACAAGTTAATATTCATTGAAATAAATTCAGAAATTTTTTTTTACCTAACGAAAATATAGGCCTAGTCTTTCTAAAACATTTTTTTTAACTTCTTAAAAGCATCGTTCTGCTTGCTGCAACTGCGCACACAAAGTGTGAGGAACGCACTCCTGATCTGAGGGCATTGGCAACAATAGTCAACACTTTCTTAATGGAAATGACAATAATACTATAATAATGATAAATAATATTATCACGCATTGAATGTCTCTGCTGCATTGGATCAGTCTCCTTTCTTTAACACGCAAAAGCTTTATAACCTCACTAATATGCTTGCATCGTCTATATTAGATATATAACAACTGGCGGATGGCGGTTTTGATAAAATGTTGGTTCGGGTGCATGCAGATGGATGACGACTTTTGTGATGTGGTTGCGGATGAAATAATTGCCTATCCGCGCATCTCTCATACTTACCATAGCCTACAAAGACCCTCGTTTCACAACTAGAATCCAGCTTCTTCGTATTCTTCTTATATAAGTAGCATTCAGAGCCAAATATCTCCATGTTAGATAGGTTAGGTGTTATTCCTGTGAAAACACGATAAGGTGTCTGCTCTAGACGCTTACTGTAACACCTGTTGCGGGTTTGAGCTGCTGTCTGTACAGCATATGTCCACAATTGCTTTGGGAGGTTACTCTCCAATAGCATGCATCGTGCCATTTCAAATAAGGTTCTCCAGCTTCTTTCGGCGGTTCCATTCTGATGAGGTGAGTAGGGTGCACTCGTCTCGTGCCTTACCACGTTACTCCTAAGTAAAGACTGGAACTCCTGCCTGGTAAATTCTGTATTGTTTTCAGACCTTATGCACTTTATGGAGCTACAACTGCTATGAATTTCTCTGTAGCTTTTGTTGTGTCACTCTTCGCTTTGATAAAAAAATAATTAAAAAGTCATCCCGCTGTAATCATCAGTAAATGTACTGTATCCATCTTTATCTGCTGGCTCTATAGGACCACATAAGTCTGTGTGTACTAGTTCTAGTACAGCTGTAGCTTTAGCGTCTGCCTGTCTGTTTCTACTTTGAGTAAACTTTTCCTGTGTACATATTTCACAGTTTTGATTGGACTTGTCATGTTTCCCTTTAATCGACATCCCTTCAACCACCTTTTCTAATCTTGCAATATCATCAGTGTCCTATGCCATGTTTGAATGTCATGACACCCATACACTTCATCAACATTGTCTTCTACTGTGAGAAGGTAATACAGCCTACTAAACACATCCATGTTGAACTCGGTACCATCCTTGTGGACCAGGCAGTTATCACCGTCCTTGAAGCGTAGCTCGGCTCCGTTGGCTGTCGCTGATTTCACTGAAAAGATGTTTTGAGGAATGTAGAGTGTTTGTTTGAGCCTTGTTTTGACTCGTAGTCCCTGGCTGTCCAGCAAGTAGACTTCCGCGTCTCCCCTCGTCTTCGCCATCCCGCTCACCTTGGTTCCATTGGCAAGCTCAACCATGTGGTCCTCAGGCCTGAAGCTCTTGTTGACTGTCTTGGACTTTGTGGCGTCAATGATCAGGTGGGTTGTGGCGCCACAGTCGACCACGAGACCCTTCTTGTTTTCTTTTTGTGGAGGACAGTCACTCAATTTAAAGAAACAGAAAGATGTAGGTTCTACCTCCCCATCAGATTTCTTTATATGGTCACGACCTCGTCCCCTTTTTGCAGATGATGTGGTCCTGATGGCTTCATCTGGCCAAGATCTTCAGCTCTCACTGGATCGGTTCGCAGCCGAGTGTGAAGTGACTGGGATGGGAATCAGCACCTCCAAGTCCGAGTCCATGGTTCTCGCCCGGAAAAGGGTGGAGTGCCATCTCCGGGTTGGGGAGGAGATCGACAGGTGGATCGGTGCGGCGTCTTTAGTAATGCAGACGCTGTATCGCTCCGTTGTGGTGAAGAAGGAGCTGAGCCGGAAGGCAAAGCTCTCAATTTACCGGTCGATCTACGTTCCCATCCTCACCTATGGTCATGAGCTTTGGGTTATGACCGAAAGGACAAGATCACGGGTACAAGCGGCCGAAATGAGTTTCCTCCGCCGGGTGGCGGGGCTCTCCCTTAGAGATCGGGTGAGAAGCTCTGCCATCCGGGAGGAGCTCAAAGTAAAGCCGCTGCTCCTCCACATGGAGAGGAGCCAGATGAGGTGGTTCGGGCATCTGGTCAGGATGCCACCCAAACGCCTCCCTAGGGAGGTGTTTCAGGCACGTCCGACCGGTAGCAGGCCACGGGGAAGACCCAGGACACGTTGGGAAGACTATGTCTCCCGGCTGGCCTGGGAACGCCTCGGGATCCCCCGGGAGGAGCTGGACCAAGTGGCTGGGGCGAGGGAAGTCTGGGCTTCCCTGCTTAGGCTGCTGCCCCCGCGACCCGACCTCGGATAAGCGGAAGAAGATGGATGGATAGATGGATGGATGGATGGACCTCGTCCTGGACCGCATCCCCTTCCTCGATGGGGTGTATCCCATTCTCGATACTCTCTTCTCGCCTGGGATTCGTCAGGGCATGTCCTGGCCATGTGTCCCTTTTTCCCACAAGTGTAACACCCGGCATCAGCAAGGTCCATGTTCTTTCCTCTTCCTCTTCCATGTGATCTCGTTTCCCCGCTAGCCTTCATCACATTATCTTCTTCTGCATTCACGTCGTTCTTCCCATATTTTTCTGTATTCTCATAACTCCGCAGTTTCATTCTAAACTCGCCAAACGCTACAGTGTCATTTGTCTGGGTAATGTGCACGACGAATGGCTTATATGAGTCAGGTAGCCCCTTTACTATCTGAAGCCCATCACTTATCTGTTCGTCTGCTCTTCTTAATGACATGAAAATAATCTTTGTTCTAATAATAAAATCATAATGATAATATCATCTGCGATCATCTCATCATACTGTATCTTCATCAGTTGCAGTTTGAAAATGGAAAAACTGATAATGAAATAAAAATAATTCAAATAGCTCGGAAGTTATATGAAAATATATACAAACATAACACAAATTAAACGTAGAAAGAAAGAAAAGAATGCTGAAATACTATCTGTGGTCTACTACTGTATGTAGGGCCGTAAAAAAATACCAAGGTCAAAAATGGTAGTCCAAAGGGAGCTTTGGAAGGCTGAAATCATAAAAATATTGCAACAATCCACCTTTTGTATTACTATGCTGAAGTTAAGCATATTAAACAATTTCAACATCGTTAAAACATCGATTTGGGAACTTTACGTCAACCCCGACATGTCCGCCACGAGGACCACAGGAAGTAACAGGAGAAATGTGTCTTGTATCCGTGACAGCCAATGACAAATGTAATACGGAGTATAATAATTTACATTTGAAACGCGCCCCCATGGATAGCCAAGCTTTACGCACAGCGTGTGTTCTGCCCGTAGGGCGGGGCGGCACCTGACTTACATGACGGTTTTATACCGACAGTTTTTCACATCAATTTCATTCATGTGAAACCAACATTAGTGTAACGACGAGGTCGCATCGTGATGCGGGTGTGGTTCTCCCAGGGATGCAGACGGCTTTGGACACAGCTTGCAGGTAGGAAAATGATTCATTGAAAATATAAATCGTACGGGGAACAAACAAAAGACGTGCAAATAGCAAAAGGCAAAACAAAAAGACTAGCGTGGGAGCTAGCAGGCAAAATAGCCTAGCGTGAGAACTAGCAGCTAAAGCACAGGAAATAATCGTCGTCATCAGTTGTGTAAGCACAAACTAGGAAGCCAGACCGAGTGAGGCCAGGGCAAAGACTAAATAGCCCTCTGATTAGCGCCCGGGCAACAGGTGTGCGTCCCGGACACTAACCAGAGACAGGTGTAAGCAATTTGCCGTCATGGCAACTGAAACAAACAAAAACTCAAGGTCCTGAAAACACATGTGACTAGAAAATATAAACAAACTATGATCCGGGCAGCGGATCATAACAGTACCCCCCCTTAAAGGACAGATTCCAGATGTCCCTTGACACAAAATAAAACTATAACCCAAAACACAAGAAACAGTTCAAGAGTCAAGGGAGGGCGGAGGGAGGATTTAGTGGTGGGTCGCCAGGCCACGTGTCCCCGAATCCACCGGGGAAGAGTCAGGTGGCGGCGGCGAGTGGAACGCCGCTGCCGCAGGCGAGGCGGGCGTGGAAGCAGGAGGAGTCGACGTCGCCGTGGAAGCAGGAGGAGTCGTTGCGGCAGCTGGTGCAGGTTCTGGAACCAGCCGAGGAGCCGGCGCTGGTGTGGGAACCAGCCGAGGAGCCGGCGCTGGTGTGGGAACCAGCCGAGGAGCCGGCGCTGGTGGAGCTTGACGTGGTGGAGCTTGGCGGTGTGGAGGTACAGGAGACGAAGCTTGGCGTGTCAACCGAGGTGCAGGAACAGGTGCAGATGCTAGCCGAGGTGCAGCTGGAGGTGGCCTAGCTGGCGGTTGTGGCTTAGCAGGCCGAAGGACTGGTGGCGGTGGCCGGACAGGAGGTTGCGGCTTAGCACGCCGAAAGACTGGTGGCGGTGGCCGTGCAGGAGGTTGCGGTTTAGCACGCCGAAAAACTGGTGGCGGTGGCGGTGCAGGGGGTTGCGGTTTAGCACGCTGAAAGACTGGTGGCGGTGGCCGTGCAGGAGGTTGCGGTTTAGCACGCCGAAAGACTGATGGTGGTGGTCGTGCAGGAGGTTGGTGCTTAGCTCGCCGAAAGACTGGTGGCGGTGGCCGTGCAGGAGGTTGCAGTTTAGCTGAGCGCAGTGGTGTCACCCCACTAGCACAGCTCCCAGCACTAGCCCCCCCCTCAAGACGCGGATACCAGACGTGCTCTTTGCGGTTTGGAACCGTCTTCAAGGGTGGGTGGGGGGAGGTAAGGAGGGGGTGTAAGCAATTTGCCGTCATGGCAACTGAAACAAACAAAAACTCAAGGTCCTGAAAACACATGTGACTAGAAAATATAAACAAACTATGATCCGAGCAGCGGATCATAACAATTAGTGACGTCAGTATAATTTCATGTTAACATTATGTTGACAGCACATTGCAGATCGGATGAGATTTGTACTAAAAGTGGACTTCATTGCGCTATGTTGTTGTCTGGAGTTGTAGCGGCTTCAGATGTGCATGACCAAAGATTGTGTATTGAGAGAGGATGATCTACCGCATTGTGATGTGCAGCACACACCATGCCTCACACTATTACACATTTTTGCTATCAGTCATATCATCTTTTCTAAAAAAATACAGAGGACATGACCTCAGTCTTTTCAATGGTAGTTATGAGACCTCTGAGACATGGACTTTCACTAAAACTTCAAAGAAATTGGGAGCATTTGAGCTCTGGTCATACAGAAGGATGCCTCATGGACAGATTTAAAAACAAACAGAATTGAGAAACAATGTACTCAACACAATTAAAACATGGACACTAAAATATTTTGGCCATGTAATCAGGGAAGATGGCATACAGAGACAGCTATTAGAAGGCAAGATGGGTGGAAAGCGAGGAAGAACATCATGGACTACTAACATCAAAGAATGGACCAAGCTCAGTTACTGTGAATGTGCCACAAAGGCACACGATCGAGAGAAATGGCCATCCATTGTATTCAACATGCAAACTGCGGCTGCAACGTATGATGATGATGATGATGATGATGATGATGGGACAATCTTCCCCTAACAGGTCTATAGATGTTCTCATTCATCCAGGTCATTGAAATCTCAGGGCATTCAATAGTTTGCAACTGGAATGTTTCTAACATTCTGGTCACAAATGCTCCTTTGTGCCATCTGTTTACAACTGAATGAACGTGGGTTAGTCCCACTATTTCAGACGGTTAGTAGTCGATCCACAGCGATCGTTCTGCCAAACACTACCAAAATGCTAATGAGGGGAAATTACACTTCAACGACTGTCGTTGGCTTTGACAGTTAGGATTGTCTTCTTTGCATCCCAACAGTTGTTTTTCTCACTACCATAGGGCGAAACCATCCTTGCCCAGGCACACCCTCCTAGTTTTGGAGTATAGAAAATGGGGGTTTTGTCACTAGCCGCCAGAGGTGGGACCAAGTCATTGTTTTGCAAGTCACAAGTAAGTCTCAAGTCTTTGCCCTCAAGTCCGAGTCAAGTCCCGAGTCAAGACAGGCAAGCCCCGAGTCAAGTCCAAAGTCAAGACTGGAAAGTCTCAAGTCAAGTCCTAAGTCCTGCATTTTGAGATTCGAGTCCTTTCAAGTCCTTTTAACCACAGACTAATATATTAACACAGATTGTGTATGCTTTTCAAACGCTGTATTTATTTATTAAAACAAGTGCATTTTAAATTGCAGGAAAGAAAATTGTGCTGACATTGCACTTTATAATAGCACTATTAACCAGTCATTTTAAACATTAACTCATTCCTTTACAGAACAAACACATTGAAAAATAAAGTGCAAATGTACTTATTTGTACAAAAGTGTTAACATTGAAAAAACATGACATATACGTGAACATAACAAAAAAGTTGTACTTTTTATATGTCAGGGCCCTATGCTGCATTGCATTTGCAAAAGACCAAATTAGCCAAGAGTCTGTCAGTCATTTGTGCACGATGGGGGCGTAGTATGATGCCACCATGGCTGAAAACTCGCTCCACTGGAGCACTGGAGGCAGGCACTGCCAAGACTCTCATGGCCACTCGGAACAGTGAAGGAAGAGTCTTCATGTTCAATGCCCAGAACAAAAGGGGGGAGAGAGTTGTTTTGGGTTGGTGCACTACTTGTAAGTGTATCTTGTGTTTTTTATGTTGATTTAATTAAAAAAAGAAAAAATATATATATATATATTTCTTGTGCGGCCCGATACCAATCGATCCACGGACCAGTAGCGGGCCGCGGCCCGGTGGTTGGGGACCACTGAGGTAAACAACCAACAGTATGTCAGAAAGCTAGCTAAAACGGTACACATATTCATAATATAGTATACATTTTAACTGACCTTTATTTTACTATTTTTGTCTTTTTTTAGGTGGCTAAAATACGCGGTGCTGCTGACCGCCGTCTAACGTTACGTGTGATATATTGACTAACGTAACCCTGCTTAAAAAACATCACTGAACAAAAAGTATGAATAAGGTAGTGAACTGCAACAGATTCCCGTGTTTGCAATAACGTTATAACGTTAGCAGTGAGTTTACAGCCTCACTGATTTAACTACACAGCAAATAAAAGTCACGTTACTTAGCCAATAAACGTTATCTTACATTCAAAACTTACCCTTCTTTGTGCAACTTCAAATGCCGGACGAAGTTGGAAGTTGTTGCCTCTCCATCAGTCATTTTGGAACCGCATGTGTTGCATACTGCAAACCGTTTTGTGTTGACCACCTCGTAATTTTTATACCCAAACGAAATTATTTTAGGTATCATTTTTTGTTCACTGGCGTGTGGTTTGGACATGTCTTCTTCGTTGGTTGTCCTGCAATTTGATTGGATGAATGCTGTGTGATGAAAACAAAGTAGATGTAATTTGATTGGCTGTTGTACTGAGAGCACACCAGCTGACACACGCAACGCTGATAGACAAGTACACAATGAAAAATACGGAGCGCTCCCGAATAACTTTTTCATCTTTGGGTTTTGGGGAAAGTAGCAAGTCATGTCAAGTCATGTCAATTCAAAAGGCTCAAGTCCAAGTGAAGTCACAAGTCATTGATGTTGAAGTCTAAGTCGAGTTGCAAGTCTTTTTACATTTTGTCAAGTCCAGTCTAAAGTCATCAAATTCATGACTCGAGTCTGACTCGAGTCCAAGTCATGTGACTCGAGTCCACACCTCTGCTAGCCGCTAGACTAGATCTGACCAATCTAGGTCTAAGACAATATAATTACACTTACAGAGGCACTTTGGACTGTGGGGGCAACACAATCACCAAGCTCATTGGATTACGTGAAAGCAGGAGTCTCGTTACTCAAAATCATTCACTTTTTAAGCTCGTACGAGTGGAAGTCCTCTGTGTTCTTTCCTTTTGCACTTTGACTTGTTCTTTTCCAGACGAGATCAGTCGTGTTCTTTCCTCTTGCGCTCTGATATGCTCGTTGATAGACTAGAACAGGACTTGTTCTCACTTCTGCAACAAGCAGCAGGTCTTAGCAGCTCATGTGGTTCAGTGATTATTGTCCAAACAAACATCATCGTACAGAAGGTGTTGTGAGAATCTCATGTTCAGCATGAATATTCAGTAGGTGTTAATAAGCATTCTAAGAGAATCTTTATGTGTGAATACTTAATGAGCTGCTCAAAAGGCACCAGCTATTTTAAGAGTACAGTGAATCAAAAATGGGGGAATTGTAGCATGAAAACCGGTCCACACTGGAGGAGGTCTGTGCTCTTTTCTACTAGTTTTCTTTTCTTGTCAATCAAGGCATCTCTGTGGTTACGTACATTTAGTCCATATGCTGGATCTCCGGTCACCGCGTGGAGTCAGTCCCAAAGGAATGGTGATCCCCAGATGAGTAAAGTGGTTGTTAATGAAAAGTGTTGATGATAATGATCATGGCTCCCAAGAACCTGACATGGCAATCTGTCTCCCGCTCGCCATCTTACAAGCTCTTCTGCATGCTCGGCTGCTCGCACAGATGCCTGCTATAATGGAACAGTATCATGTCGCAGCCACCATTTGTCATCTTTCCGCCAGAATGAAGTCTTTTGTCAGCGTCGACGGTGCGGCCGACAGCCTTTTGTTGTCGCACAAACTTGCGGCGTGAGAGCCAAAGTTGTACCCTGAAAAGGTTGATTCTCTCTGAATGGAGGGTGTAATTTACCCCGCGTGGCCACTTTTGAATTATGGTTGTATTTGAAAGGAAGGGCGAGGCTGTCAAATCCGTCCCTACCATGATAAATAGCCATTTAGCAGGTACACACGCTGAGACGCGCACAATGTCTTTTTTGGAAGCTTTGTTCAGACAGACGGTGCACTTAAACCCGGCCTCAACCGCACATGTCCTTTCTTCACACTTGGCAATTGCCATTGACTTTGACAGATTATACGGGCTTTGGCAGTCGCCAGCGCAGATGACAAAATGTGCCGTTACGTTTGTGCCACACGGACGCGCAACTTTTCACGTCGCATATTTGTCTGCAAAGGCCAGCTGTAGCACTTTGGGGAACATGCATATTCTCACAGGGATGACTTAGCTACAGCTTGTTCATTTAAGTTGGGGTCGGCAACCCGTGGCTCTTTAGCGCCGCCCCAGTGGCTCCCTGTGTTATGGGTTGGAGGAGGGAGTTGTGACAGCACAGAACCACAAGGGGGCAATATTGAATGTCCTTTGTGTTCTTTGATGTTTCCCTCTTACACATGCTTATGTTTTTTTCCCCCTTGGCCTCAGTCTGGACCCCCTCTCCAGGGCCCAGGCTAAGACTGAATCTATTTATTTTTTCTCATTAGAAATTCATTTTTATGGTAGTCTAATATAACTATTATAGACACTTACATCATGTGTTGTCTTCATTATAACACTTATATAAGACTTTTAAAGTCATTTTGATAGTAGGCTAATATAGCTAATATAGACACTTACATCATGTGTTGTCTTCATTATAACACTTTTATAAGACTTTTAAAGTCATTTTGATAGTAGGCTAATATAGCTAATATAGACACTTACATCATGTGTTGTCTTCATTATAACACTTTTATAAGACTTTTAAAGTCATTTTGATAGTAGGCTAATATAGCTAATATAGACACTTACATCATGTGTTGTCTTCATTATAAACCTTATATAAGACTTTTAAAGTCATTTTGATAGTAGGCTAATATGACTAATATAGACACTTACATCATGTGTTGTCTTCATTATAACACTTATATAAGACTTTTAAAGTCATTTTGATAATAGGCTAATATGACTAATATAGACACTTACATCATGTGTTGTCTTCATTAGAACACTTTTATAAGACTTGTAAAGTCATTTTGATAGTAGGCTAATATAGCTAATATAGACACTTACATCATGTGTTGTCTTCATTATAACACTTTTATAAGACTTTTAAAGTCATTTTGATAGTAGGCTAATATAGCTAATATAGACACATCATGTGTTGTCTTCATTATAACACTTTTATAAGACTTTTAAAGTCATTTTGATAGTAGGCTAATATGACCAATATAGACACTTACATCATGTGTTGTCTTCATTATAACACTTATATAAGACTTTTAAAGTCATTTTGATAATAGGCTAATATGACTAATATAGACACTTACATCATGTGTTGTCTTCATTATAACACTTTTATAAGACTTTTAAAGTCATTTTGATAGTAGGCTAATATAGCTAATATAGACACATCATGTGTTGTCTTCATTATAACACTTTTATAAGACTTTTAAAGTCATTTTGATAGTAGGCTAATATGACCAATATAGACACTTACATCATGTGTTGTCTTCATTATAACACTTATATAAGACTTTTAAAGTCATTTTGATAGTAGGCTAATATGACCAATATAGACACTTACATCACGTGTTGTCTTCATTATAACACTTATATAATAAGGTTTTTCATTTTTTGTGGCTCCAGACAGATTTATTTTAATTTATTTGATTCAATTCTCTTTAAACATTTTGGGTTGCTGACCCCTGACGTAATCATTAATTCAACTTTTGCTGTCAGCACCTGAAGGCTTCGGGGAAAATTCCGGTGTTGTTTGGCCGAGTTTGAGTGAGTTAAAAAACATTTTATTTTTCATTTTTTGGAAGCTATTTGCCATTGCACCAAATGAGAAGAAAGACTGGCTTTTGTGGCTTTAATGGCAGAAACAAGCGAAAAGGGACACATGTCCACCATAAAAGTGACATTTTCTCAGAGAAGAGAAATATATCTCTGCTTTTACCAAAACACATGATTCTGGGATGAAAGATGTGCCCAAGAGGACGTTTTGTTGACAACAAAGTGAGAGTTTTTATTGAAAATCATTGCGATGATGGCCATGCGGCTAAAACTAAACATCAGATGGAACAAGTGTTTAGCCAGGGATAAAGTAGACAAGCGTGTGAACAAAATGATGTCTTAAGCACAGAGATAAACAAAAGTATGGATGAGCTACAAGAAAAGCTAATATTGTTGTTTCCTGACAAAAGTGGAGGAGAAAAGTGGTGTACCTATTCAATGGGCCCACAGAGAGTGTTTGTCCTGAATACTGTCATGGTAACAAGGACCATGTGACGCAATCCAGGCCTTTCCAACAATATACCACATGTTGGGGTTCTTTGGCCAGTTTGTCCGTTATACAATGCGGAAAACTACAATAGAATAGAATAGAAAAAATAGAATAGAATAGAAAGTACTTTATTTATCCCTGGGGGAAATTCAGCACCACAGTTCGCTCGCAATAGACAATAAACACTTAGGTATTTTTTACATGTGAATAATATTAATACAGTCTATTATACAGCATTATTCACATGTGAATAATATAAATACAGTCTATTATACAGCATTATTCACATGTGAATAATATAAATACAGTCTTTTATGCAGCATTAATCACATGTGAATAATATAAAAACAGTCTATTATACAGCATTATTCACATGTGAATAATATAAATAGTCTATACAGCATTATTCACATGTGAATAATATAAATACAGTCTATTATACAGCATTATTCACATGTGAATAATATAAATACAGTCTATTATACAGCATTATTCACATGTGAATAACATAAATACAGTCTATTATACAGCATCATTCACATGTGAATAAAATAAATACAGTCTATTATACAGCATTATTCACATGTGAATAATATAAATTCAGTCTATTATACAGCATTATTCACATGTGAATACTATAAATACAGTCTATTATACAGCATTATTCACATGTGAATAATATAAATACAGTCTATTATACAGCATTATTCACATGTGAATAATATAAATACAGTCTATTATACAGCATTATTCACATGTGAATAATATAAATACAGTCTATTATACAGCATTATTCACATGTGAACGATATAAATACAGTCTATTATACAGCATTATTCACATGTGAATAACATAAATAGTCTATACAGCATTATTCACATGTGAATGATATAAATACAGTCTATTATACAGCATTATTCAGATGGGAATAATATAAATAGTCTATCATACAGCATTATTGACATGTGAATAATATAAATACAGTCTATTATACAGCATTATTCACATGTGAATAATATAAATACAGTCTATTATACAGCATTATTCACATGTGAATAATATAAATACAGTCTATTATACAGCATTATTCACATGTGAATAATATAAATAGTCTATTATACAGCATTATTCACATGTGAATAATATAAATACAGTCTATTATACAGCATTATTCACATGTGAATAATATAAAAACAGTCTATAATACAGCATGATTCACATGTGAATAATATAAATACAGTCTAT
>NC_084561.2:46501323-46526323 GCF_033978685.3 Nerophis lumbriciformis | reverse complement strand
CAGTGATGACATCATCATTGTGAATGGCAGCACTCAGTGATGACATCATCATTGTGAATGGCAGCTCTCAGTGATGACATCATCATTGTGAATGGCAGCTCTCAGTGATGACATCATCATTGTGAATGGCAGCACTCAGTGATGACATCATCATTGTGAATGGCAGCTCTCAGTGATGACATCATCAATGTGAATGGCAGCACTCAGTGATGACATCATCATCGTGAATGGCAGCACTCAGTGATGACATCATCATTGTGAATGGCAGCTCTCAGTGATGACATCATCAATGTGAATGGCAGCACTCGGTGATGACATCATCATCGTGAATGGCAGCACTCGGTGATGACATCATCATCGTGAATGGCAGCACTCAGTGATGACATCATCATTGTGAATGGCAGCACTCAGTGATGACATCATCATTGTGAATGGCAGCTCTCAGTGATGACATCATCATCGTGAATGGCATCAAAACAGGGTCATCCTGCTCTGATATTGATAGTAGATATTGGTCCGATACCGCCTAAAACAATAAGTGCATGAATTGAATTGATTGAATTACCATGAATTGATTAACGTGGACCCCGACTTAACGTATTGGGGTGTTACCATTTAGTGGTCAATTGTAGGGAATATGTACTGTACTGTGCAATCTACTAATAATAGTTTCAATCAATCAATCAAAAGTCTTGGATTCTGTAAGCTTACATGTGAAAAGTGTGATATCAAGTCCGATACAAGCAGGCTTTTACGATCCAGACACGTTTGTTTATTACATTCATGTTTATTATGATTGTATTGTCTTCATTTGCTGGGGTGTCGCCATCCATCCAAAACATATAGTATCAGATGATATCAGCTCGCATGTAAATTGAGTGATATCCCTGCAGCGCATTTACTTGTGTGTAATATCATGTGCAATACAAGCAGTCCTGCAGCGTGTTTACTTGTGTGTGATATCGTGTCTGATACAAGCAATCCTGAACAGTGTTTACTTGTGTTTGATTTCATGTGCGATACAAGCAGTCCTGCAGCGTGTTTAGTTGTGTGTGATATCATGTGCAATACAAGCAGTCCTGCAGAGTGTTTACTAGTGTGCGATATCATGTGCGATACAAGCAGCCCTGCAGCGTGTTTACTTGTGTGTAATATCAAGTGTGATACAAGCAGTCCTGCAGAGTGTCTACTTGTGTGTGATATCATGTACAATACAAGCAGTCCTGTAGAGTGTGTACTTGTGTGTGATATCATGTGCGACACAAGCAGTCCTGCAGAGTGTTTACGTGTGTGTGATATCATGTGCGATACAAGCAGTCATGCAAAGTGTTTACTTGTGTGTGATATCATGTGCGATACAAGCATAGCGTTTACTTGTGCGTGATATCATGTGCAATACTAGCAGAGTGTTTACTTGTGTGTGATATCATGTGGGATACAAGCAGAGTATTTACTTGTACAACGCTGACAGACATTTTAAATGTCCTCCAATAAACACACAATTTCTTCTATTTTACTAAAGTCATTTACAAAATGTAAACATGCGAGGTTATAGGCTACTAGGAGCTAGCAGCTACACAACAGCTAAGCACACACTAGCACACAAGCTAGACATAGGTGATAATCATTGCACAATAAAAGGTGACAGTAGTCAAGTAACAAGTAATGATTGTTACATATTACTTACACATACAATGTCTCCAAGGCAGAGGCGTGTTAGAAAGTATCCAGTAACAAGTGTGTCCGCACCATTCAATTTACTGCGCCATTGGTTTAACTTCATGAATTAATGTGACCGCTGCTTTCATTAAAAAAACAACAACTACCACTCCACTTCAACTTAAAGACAGCACAGGTCTGCTCCAGACATTTCATAATAAATAGCTTAGTGTTTTTCATAACGAGCATTGTGATGAAACCCGTTCTAACACTCCACACTACAAAGTAAGACGAGCACGTACGATTCCCGCTGATATCGTAGGGGATTAGTGTTGGTTGCAGCCAAGACTCAAGGCTCTGATATCGTATCGTCGTTGTATCGGGACAACATGTCCACCAGTCCAGAGATGTGGGTTCTCAGGAGGATATCATCCATCCGCATTTACTGTATCTTCCTTTTTGGTTGCTAAATATTAGCTCAGACTTTGCTTTCCTGACGTCTCGTTTTAGTCACACTGCTCCTTTTTCTCTGTGCAACATTTGTGTGTGTGTGTGTGTGTGTGTGTGTGTGTGTGTGTGCGTGTGTGTGTGTGTGTGCGCGAGTGTAAGTACACTTCCATATTGTCTTGTTGACAATGGCTTTTTTATTGTCCTATTCCTTGTTTGCAGGCGTGCTGACAAGGGAAGGTTAATAATGGCCGAGCAGCAATGATGGATGTAATTATGGAACATAATCATTCTGGAACATACTGTAATCACGCACTGAAGCGTTGAGTCTTCTGGGTCATGTGACCTACAGTAATGTGCCACATCATACTTGTAACAACACTCTTATTACTTATTTGAAGTACATTTCACTTTGGGAATGAACACAAGTATGAAGTGTATTAAATAGACATTGCTCATATATTAGTTTATATTAGTTTTCCAAAGAAGGCTAATTAAATGATGCACCGCCGCCTCAGGAAGGGGAAGCAGTGCAGTGTCAACACCGTGTATGGTGAGGATGGTGTTCTGCTGACCTCGACTGCGGATGTTGTGGATCGGTGGAGGGAATACTTCGAAGACCTCCTCAATCCCACCAACACGTCTTCCTATGAGGAAGCAGTGCCTGGGGAGTCTGTGGTGGGCTCTCCTATTTCTGGGGCTGAGGTTGCCGAGGTTGTTAAAAAGCTCCTCGGTGGCAAGGCCCCGGGGGTGGATGAGATCCGCCCGGAGTTCCTTAAGGCTCTGGATGTTGTGGGGCTGTCTTGGTTGACAAGACTCTGCAGCATCGCGTGGACATCGGGGGCGGTACCTCTGGATTGGCAGACCGGGGTGGTGGTTCCTCTCTTTAAGAAGGGGAACCGGAGGGTGTGTTCCAACTATCGTGGGATCACACTCCTCAGCCTTCCCGGTAACGTCTATTCAGGTGTACTGGAGAGGAGGCTACGCCGGATAGTCTAACCTCGGATTCAGGAGGAACAGTGTGGTTTTCGTCCTGGTCGTGGAACTGTGGACCAGCTCTATACTCTCAGCAGGGTCCTTGAGGGTGCATGGGAGTTTGCCCAACCAGTCTACATGTGCTTTGTGGACTTGGAGAAGGCATTCGACCGTGTACCCCAGGAAGTCCTGTGGGGAGTGCTCAGAGAGTATGGGGTAACGGACTGTCTTATTGTGGCAGTCCACTCCCTGTATGATCAGTGTCAGAGCTTGGTCCGCATTGCCGGCAGTAAGTCGGACACGTTTCCGGTGAGGGTTGGACTCCGCCAAGGCTGCCCTTTGTCACCGATTCTGTTCATAACCTTTATGGACAGAATTTCTAGACGCAGTCAGGGCGTTGAGGGGATCTGGTTTGGTGGCTGCAGGATTAGGTCTCTGCTATTTGCAGATGATGTGGTCCTGATGGCTTCATCTGGCCAGGATCTTCAGCTCTCGCTGGATCAGTTCGCAGCCGAGTATGAAGCGACTGGGATGGGAATCAGCACCTCCAAGTCCGAGTCCATGGTTCTCTCCCGGAAAAGGGTGGAGTGCCATCTCCGGGTTGGGGAGGAGACCCTGCCCCAAGTGGAGGAGTTCAAGTACCTAGGAGTCTTGTTCACGAGTGGGGGAAGAGTGGATCGTGAGATCGACAGGCGGATCGGTGCGGCATCTTTAGTAATGCGGACGCTGTATCGATCCGTTGTGGTGAAGAAGGAGCTGAGCCGGAAGGCAAAGCTCTCGATTTACCGGTCAATCTACGTTCCTATCCTCACCTATGGTCATGAGCTTTGGGTTATGACCAAAAGGACAAGATCACGGGTACAAGCGGCCCAAATGAGTTTCCTCCGCCGAGTGGCGGGGCTCTCCCTTAGAGATAGGGTGAGAAGCTCTGCCATCCGGGGGGAGCTCAAAGTAAAGCCGCTGCTCCTCCACATGGAGAGGAGCCAGATGAGGTGGTTCGCGCATCTGGTCAGGATGCCACCCGAACACCTCCCTAGGAAGGTGTTTTCGGGCACGTCCGACCGGTAGGAGGCCACGGGGAAGACCCAGGACACGCTGGGAAGACTATGTCTCCCGGCTGGCCTGGGAACGCCTCGGGGTCCCACAGGAAGAGCTGGACGAAGTGGCTGGGGAGAGGGAAGTCTGGGCTTCCCTGCTTAGGCTGCTGCCCCCGCGACCCGACCTCGGATAAGCGGAAGAAGATGGATGGATGGATGGATGGATGGATTATTAAATAAAGAAGCACTCTGCCAGTGTTTTGTCCCAACATTTGCTTTAAGGAGCAAGAGCAGCACTCAGTGATGACATCATCATTTTGAATGGCAGCACTCAGTGATGACATCATCATTGTGAATGGCAGCGCTCAGTGATGACATCATCATTGGGAATGGCAGCACTCAGTGATGACATCATCATAGTGAATGGCATCAAAGCAGGGTCATCCCACGCTGATATTGATAGTAGACATTGGTCCGATACCAGCCAAAGCAATAAGTGCATGAATTCCGTATGCTCACATGTGAAAAGTGTGATATCATGTCCGATACAAGCGGGCTTTTACGATCCAGACACGTTTGTTAATTACATTCATGTTTATTATGATTGTATTGTCTTCATTTGCTGGGGTGTCGCCATCCAACATGGATGTCAGGCAGCAACACACACAAAAAAAACAGGATCAGATGATATCAGCTTGTATGTAAATTGTGTGATATCATTTGCGACACAAGCAGTCCAGCAGTGTGTTTACAAGTGTTTGATATTGTGTGTGATACAAGCAGTCCTGCAACGTGTTTACTTGTGTGTGATATCATATGCAATATAATCACTCCTGCAGTGTACTTGTGTACGATATCATTTGTGATAACAGCAGTCTTGCAGAGTGTTTACTTGTGTGTGATATAATGTGCAATACAAACAGTCTTGTAGCATATTTACTTGTGTGTGATACAAGCAGTCATGCAGCGTGTTTGCTTGTTTGTGATATCATGTGCGATACAAGCAGTCCTGCAGCGTGTTTACTTGTGTGTGTTGTTTGTGTGATACAAGCAGTCCTGCAGAGTGTTTACTTGTGTGTGATATCATGTGCAATACAAACAGTCTTGTAGCATATTTACTTGTGTGTGATACAAGCAGTCATGCAGCGTGTTTGCTTGTTTGTGATATCATGTGCGATACAAGCAGTCCTGCAGCGTGTTTACTTGTGTGTGTTGTTTGTGTGATACAAGCAGTCCTGCAGAGTGTTTACTTGTGTGTGATATCATGTGCAATAGAAGCAGTCCTGCTGAGTGTTTACTTGTGTGTGATATCATGTGCGATACAAGCAGTCCTACAGCGTGTTTACTTGTGTGTGATATAATTTGCGATACAAGCAGTCCTGCAGCGTGTTTACTTGTGTGTGATATAATGTGCGATACAAACACTCCTGCAGCGTATTTGCTTGTTTGATATTGTGTGCGATACATGCAGTCCTGCAGCGTGTTCACTTGTGTGTGATATCATTTGCAATACAAGCAGTCCTGCAGCGTGTTTACTTGTGTGTGATATAATGTGCGATACAAACACTCCTGCAGCGTATTTGCTTGTTTGATATTCTGTGCGATACATGCAGTCCTGCAGCGTGTTTACTTGTGTGTGATATCGCGTGCGATACAAGCAGTCTTGCAGCGTGTTTACTTGTGTGTGATATCATTTGCGATACAAGCAGTCCTGCAGCGTGTTTACTTGTGTGTGATATAATGTGCGATACAAACACTCCTGCAGCGTATTTGCTTGTTTGATATTGTGTGCGATACATGCAGTCCTGCAGCGTGTTTACTTGTGTGTGATATCACGTGCGATACAAGCAGTCTTGCAGCGTGTTTACTTGTGTGTGATATCATTTGCGATACAAGCAGTCCTGCAGCGTGTTTACTTGTGTGTGATATAATGTGCGATACAAACACTCCTGCAGCGTATTTGCTTGTTTGATATTGTGTGCGATACATGCAGTCCTGCAGCGTGTTTACTTGTGTGTGATATCGCGTGCGATACAAGCAGTCTTGCAGCGTGTTTACTTGTGTGTGATATCATGTGCAATACAAACAGTCTTGTAGCATATTTACTTGTGTGTGATATCATGTGCGATACAAGCAGTCATGCAGCGTGTTTGCTTGTTTGTGATATCATGTGCGATACAAGCGGTCCTGCAGCGTGTTTACTTGTGTGTGATATCATGTGCAATAGAAAGCAGTCCTGCTGAGTGTTTACTTGTGTGTGATATCATGTGCGATACAAGCAGTCCTGCAGCGTGTTTACTTGTGTGTGATATCATTTGCGATACAAGCAGTCCTGCAGCGTGTTTACTTGTGTGTGATATAATGTGCGATACAAGCGGTCCTGCAGCGTATTTACTTGTTTGATATTGTGTGCGATACATGCAGTCCTGCAGCGTGTTTACTTGTGTGTGATATCACGTGCGATACAAGCAGTCTTGCAGCGTGTTTACTTGTGTGCGATATCATGTGCAATACAAACAGTCTTGTAGCATATTTACTTGTGTGTGATATCATGTGCGATACAAGCAGTCATGCAGCGTGTTTGCTTGTTTGTGATATCATGTGCGATACAAGCAGTCCTGCAACGTGTTTACTTGTGTGTGTTGCATGTGTGATACAAGCAGTCATGCAGAGTGTTTACTTGTGTGTGATATCATGTGCAATAGAAAGCAGTCCTGCTGAGTGTTTACTTGTGTGTGATATCATGTGCGATACAAGCAGTCCTGCAGCGTGTTTACTTGTGTGTGATATCATTTGCGATACAAGCAGTCCTGCAGCGTGTTTACTTGTGTGTGGTATAATGTGCGATACAAACACTCCTGCAGCGTATTTACTTGTTTGATATTGTGTGCGATACATGCAGTCCTGCAGCGTGTTTACTTGTGTGTGATATCACATGCGATACAAGCAGTCTTGCAGCGTGTTTACTTGTGTGTGATATCATTTGCGATACAAGCAGTCCTGCAGCGTGTTTACTTGTGTGTGATATCACGTGCGATACAAGCAGTCTTGCAGCGTGTTTACTTGTGTGTGATATCATGTGCGATACAAACACTGCTGCAGCGTGTTTACTTGTGTTTGATATCGTGTGCGATACAGGCAGTCCAGCGTTATCACTGTTATTACTTATTTAAGTAACATTTCTATTTGGTAACTAATACAAGTATGAAGTATATGAAAAAGGTAATGTTTTTTGGTCATATATTCAGAATAATTTTTTGTTACAATTAATTGTTATTATTATTTTTTTTATAGTTGTATTATCTTTTTAACTCCTTTATTTTGTATTTTATTGTGTGTCAATTGAATTATTGAATTCGTTTTTTATCATATCATTAAATGTAAATGACACTTTATTTTATTCTCCTACCAGATTTTTACTTGTATAGTTATTTCCACCCGGCTCATAGGGTGGCGTGGCTCACACGGTAGAGCGACTCGAGGGTTCCAGGTTCGATTCCAGCTTTCCGCAGTTGTCGTCACTGGCGTTGTGTCCTTGGGCAAGACACTTTTGCTCAGCTTGTTGCCGGTGCACCCACACTGCTTTAAATGGACTTTAAAGATGTGGATGATCATGGAGTCTCTAGAGAAAAAGTGCTATATAAATTGAATTCACTTCACCTCTGAGTCAGATGGTCACCTCGTTATATTATTACACAACCGCTTATGCATTTGAGGATTGGATTGTTGTACATCCAAACTAAACTTGCTTTGAAGTGGCCTAGTGGTTAGAGTGTCCGCCCTGAGATCGGTAGGTTGTGAGTTCAAACCCCGGCCGAGTCATACCAAAGACTATAAAAATGGGACCCATTACCTCCCTGCTTGGCACTCAGCATCAAGGGTTGGAATTGGGGGTTAAATCACCAAAAGGATTCCCGGGCGCGGCCACCGCTGCTGCCCACTGCTCCCCTCACCTCCCAGGGGGTGATCAAGGGTGATGGGTCAAATGCAGAGGATAATCTCGCCACACCTAGTGTGTGTGTGACAATCATTGGTACTTTAACTTTAACTTTAACTTTTTAAGTCAGAAGCTGATATTCAAATTTTTTATTTCTACAGAACAATTGTAATATGGTAGGGCTCTCAAAAATATCCACAATTTGTATTTATTCAGATTCTAAATTGATTCATAATTTTCAAAAATCAATTAAAAACATTTATGAGTATATAAATGTTTTTAAATATAGTCTTAAAAAGACTTTTCAAATTCATCTCCATGCTAAGACGCATTATTACACTGAGAGAATTGTCTTGAAGTCAACATTCCTGATCAATCAAGAATCGATTCGCGAGGTTTAAAGACTCCCACTTCAGATTATAACATATTTGTTGCATGGGCTGATAATGTTAAAAATTATAGTTACATTAAGGGCCACTTTAAATGAAGTGGCGGACCAAATATGGCCCGAGGGCCTTGAGTTTGACACCTGTTGTTTAAAACATGCAATTTTAATGCATTTTTTTCTCTCTTAAAATGGAAACATTGACTACATTTAATAAGGAAAGATGAAGTATGCACAATATTTTTATGCTTTTAGGGGCCAATTTAAATGATGTGGCGGGACAGATGTGGCCCCTCAGCCTTGAGTTTGACACCTGTTGTTTACGGTTACACCCCTCATCTCCACGGTGACAGCGTAAAGAGGGTCTGGCTCCAGCACAAAACATCCCAAAATAGTCCAGAAAGTCCTTCTGGATGGTAATATTGATCTAATAATAACAATAATATTGCTCTAATAATAATAGTAATAATACTGATCTAATAATAATAATATTAATATTGATCTAATAATAATAATAATAATAATGATTATAATATTGACCTAATAATAATAATAATAATAATAATAATAATAATATTGACCTAATAATAATAATAATAATAATAATATTGACCTAATAATAATAATAATATCGATATAATAATATCAATAATATTGATCTAATAATAATAGTAATAATATTGATCTAATAATAATAATATTAATATTGATCTAATAATAATAATAATAATAATGATTATAATATTGACCTAATAATAATAATAATAATAATAATAATAATAATAATATTGACCTAATAATAATAATACTAATAATAATATTGACCTAATAATAATAATAATATCGATATAATAATATCAATAATATTGATCTAATAATAATAGTAATAATATTGATCTAATAATAATAATAATGATGATAATATTGACCTAATAATAATAATAATACTACTATTGACCTAATAATAATAATAATAATATCGCTATAATAATAACAATAATATTGATCTAATAATAATAGTAATAATATTGATCTAATAATAATAATATTAATATTGATCTAATAATAATAATAGTAATAATATTGATATAATAATAATAATAATGGTAATAATACTGATATAACAAAAATAATATTGACCTTGTTGTTGTGCTTTTTGATGTGAGCACACACCTTGTGAAGGCATCCTCCCTCAGTCTCCTATTTGAAGCGAGGTGAGGAGTGCAGCTCTCAGCAGGGTGCCAGCAGACATATGGGAGAGCGTAATGTCACACGACGCCTCTTTATGAGCGCCTCGCTGGTTTATGACGTGACTTTTCATTTCCGTCCCTCATCCACGTGAGCCACGCTCTGCTTCATGGAGGCCGCAGTAAATAAAGCCACAGGTGGACCTTTTTGCTTTGAATCATGTCGCTATTCATGGCAACTATTCCAACAGGAAATATGTTTTCTCCTTCGGGGGAATCGCCGCTCATAATGTATCCAAAAGTTGCAAAACGAAGGCGGCGGGTGAGGAATGTTCCGCAGCTGCACACACTATTTTGAAGGCATACTAGAATTGCAAAGCATCGGTGGCAATCGCACTGAATCAGCTTCAGCCTGGCAGCGCAAACCTGCTGACACTTTGGAGTTTGACATTGTGGAGTGTCTCCTGGTCAGCTGCAGGCCGGCTGTTAAGGCAGTGATGGATGCACACTAAATGACTTCTGCTCACACTAAATGACTTCTGCTCACACTCACAACCTTTGCCAGAGTGCCACTTTGTCAGGAGTCCTTAGACTCTCCTTAGCCTCACCTGCTGTGAGTCTGAGAACGCCAAGAACATTCACAAATGCCAGAAAAAAATGTATTCTGTCACAAATTGCACGGAATCACTTTCAATTTGTCACTTTGTCCGAGTCCAATATTTGGAGAAAATGCTCTTTTTAGGAACTAAAAAGCCAAGCACACTTGGGATCACAATCAGAATCCGAAATACTTTAATAATCCACAAGGGGAAATTGAGATTTTCAGCACAATCCCATTCAAGAGCAGACAAACATTGCAGGGAGACAGAACAGGATCAAACATTACAGGGAGACAGAACAGGATCAAACATTACAGGGAGACAGAACAGGATCGCTGACGGCTCTGACAACATCCGGCGCCCCTTACAAAAAAAGTGAGAAACAGGTAAACGCTGAGGGGGGTGAAGAAAAAAACAACAACAAAAAAACAGTCTAAGCCTGGGCCCCTGGAGAGGGCGTCCAGACTGAGGCCAAGGGGAGAAAAAATGCATAGCCATAGCACACATAAGCATGTATGTAAGAGGGAAACACAAAGGACATTAAAGACATTAAAAGAGCAGAGCTGATTCAATCAGCCATTTCTACACACAGCTACAAAAGTAAAAACAACAAAACCAAACAAACTAAAAAACCATATACACTGTGGTGGCCTCTGCGGTGTTCCACGCCATCGTCTGCTGGGGTGGGGGGAGCATGGCCAGAGACAGGAGCAGACCCAACAAAGCAACCAAGAGAGCCGACTCCACTCTCGGCCGCCCACCAACTCTCAGCCAGTGTCCAGTCTGCATGGATGAGCGAGGATACGTCCAAGGAGACCGAGGTGTCCGATACCCGCTCATTCAGCCAAGACACTGTGAAGCGTGTCCGTCCCGGAACTCAGCGCCAGCTCCACAGTCCTGTCTCTTCATCTGCATCTCCTCCAGTCTCTCCAAACTCTGCAGTCCTGTCTCTTCATCCACATCTCCTCCAGTCTCTCCAAACTCTGCAGCCCTGTCTCTTCATCCACATCTTCTCCAGTCTCTCCAAACTCTGCAGCCCTGTCCCTTCATCCACATCTCCTCCAGTCTCTCCAAACTCTGCAGTCCTGTCTCTTCATCCGCATCTCCTCCAGTCTCTCCAAACTCTGCAGTCCTGTCTCTTCATCCGCATCTCCTCCAGTCTCTCCAAACTCTTCAGTCCTGTCTCTTCATCCGCATCTCCTCCAGTCTCTCCAAACTCTGCAGTCCTGTCCCTTCATCCACATCTCCTCCAGTCTCTCCAAACTCTTCAGTCCTGTCTCTTCATCCGCATCTCCTCCAGTCTCTCCAAACTCTGCAGTCCTGTCTCTTCATCCTCATCTCCTCCAGTCTCTCCAAACTCTGCAGCCCTGTCTCTTCATCTGCATCTCCTTCAGTCTCTCCAAACTCTGCAGTCCTGTCTCTTCATCCACATCTCCTCCAGTCTCTCCAAACTCTGCAGTTCTGTCTCTTCATCCGCATCTCCTCCAGTCTCTCCAAACTCTGCAGTCCTGTCTCTTCATCCACATCTCCTCCAGTCTCTCCAAACTCCGCAGCCCTGTCCCTTCATCCACATCGTCTTCAGTCTCTCCAAACTCTGCAGCCCTGTCTCTTCATCCACATCTCCTCCAGTCTCTCCAAACTCTGCAGTCATGTCTCTTCATCCGCATCTCCTCCAGTCTCTCCAAACTCTGCAGCCCTGTCTCTTCATCCACATCTCCTCCAGTCTCTCCAAACTCTGCAGTCCTGTCTCTTCATCCACATCTCCTCCAGTCTCTCCAAACTTCGCAGTCCTGTCTCTTCATCCACATCTCCTCCAGTCTCTCCAAACTCTGCAGTCCTGTCTTTTCATCCACATCTCCTCCAGTCTCTCCAAACTCCGCAGCCCTGTCCCTTCATCCACATCTCCTCCAGTCTCTCCAAACTCTGCAGTCCTGTCTCTTCATCCGCATCTCCTCTAGTCTCTCCAAATTCTGCAGTCCTGTCTCTTCATCCACATCTCCTCCAGTCTCTCCAAACTCTGCAGCCCTGTCTCTTCATCCACATCTCTTCCAGTCTCTCCAAACTCTGCAGTCCTGTCTCTTCATCCACATCTCCTCCAGTCTCTCCAAACTCTGCAGCCCTGTCTCTTCATCCACATCTCTTCCAGTCTCTCCAAACTCTGCAGTCCTGTCCCTTCATCTGCATCTCCTCCAGTCTCTCCAAACTCTGCAGTCCTGTCTCTTCATCCGCATCTCCTCCAGTCTCTCCAAATGGACTGTAAAGTAACACAATGATGTAACGGTTGTGTAGATACCGCGGTGTTTTAGTTTCCAAACCCCCACAGTAATGCCGTGACATGTGTTGGTATCAAATGGAATCAGAATCACTTTCAAGTTGTCATTTTGTCCAAGTCCAATATTTGAAGAAAATTCTCCTTTCAGGAACTAAACAGCAAAGCATACTCGGGATGTAACAGTTTCGTAGATACCGTGGTATTTTGGTTTCAGAGCCCCCACAGTAATGTCGTGATGTGTGACGGTATCAAATGGTGTCAGAATTACTTTCAATTTGTCACTTTGTCCAAGATGTTTCAACTTTAAACACACTTAACTGTATTTTGTTTTATATTAGCTTGTAAAAGTGGATGTTCTCGCACAATTATGTGCACCTAAAAATACATGTTTGTATCGTAATAAACATGATTAT
Source organism: Nerophis lumbriciformis (assembly GCF_033978685.3). Classification (NCBI taxonomy): domain Eukaryota; kingdom Metazoa; phylum Chordata; class Actinopteri; order Syngnathiformes; family Syngnathidae; genus Nerophis; species Nerophis lumbriciformis. Next base: position 46,513,412 of record NC_084561.2, on the reverse strand, counting down.
TTGAGTATTATGTTTGTGTTCAATGACTGTGGAGTTAAAAACTCAGAAATGTCAGTAATCCATGCCCTACATGGTCAAAATCAGTGAAAACTACAGTTCCCAGAATGCCAAGGTAAAATGGCCGCCAAAATGGCCTGATTGAAGGCACCTGAAAAGGAAGGAGGTTCAGTCAGACTCATTCACCAAACAAACTACATGGAAGGAAGAACCGCAAGCAGCCACAACCGCAAGATCCACTCAAGTTTCTCCAAACACACCAATGGTTGGTGAATATGCTTCATTTGATGCTTTGTTTGATATGATATCATATTAGGATCTGATGCAGACAAACAAAAGCAGACATTTAATCAAAGCCAGTTTTAAATACTAATTGATAAAATGTAGTGTCCGCTGGTTACTTGTACACAATGAAGGTGTTTTAGAGAGCCTGAAAACAACTCGGTTTGTTTTGTTTGTGTACAAACATCCAATCATTTCCTGCTCGGTGCTCCACAGGGGGCAGTAAAAGGTGATTTTCCTTGTGTTCAAGCCAAATACACACCGACCCACACTGCATGAGTTGAGGTCAGAGGTTAGTAAGATGGTTGTTCTTCTGTTACAACTTCCCTAGATATTAAAAGAAAAAAAACATTTTAGTCAGCACTGATATCTCAGAGCATCAAATCCGTCACAACTGGACTGATCAGTTGGTCTTAGAAACGCCTTCTCAGATAAACTGAACGGTTTTTGTTTGTTTGTTTCAGGAACAAATGAGAAGAGGCTTCTAAGACCAACTGACCAGAAGAGAAACGTTTCAGTTTGTGTCGGTAAAGTCATCTAAGTTCAAACTGAGGAGTAACTGTTTAGCTGGAACAGAAAATGTTAGGTCGGTCTTAGAAATGTTGAGTTAGTCATACAAACATCTTCTAAGACCAACTGAACAGTTGGATGTTTCTATGACTAACTGAACAGTTAGAATATGTTTCTAAGACAAACTTAACAGTTAGATGCTTCTAAGACCAACTGCATATTTCTTTCCATGTTGTGTTGTGCTGCTGCTATTTTCTTTTCCAAATAAAATGGAAAAGAAAATAGCAGCAGCACAACACAACATGGAAAGAAATATGCTTGGAATCACATATGAAGACAGAAAAACAAATGAATGGGTGAGAAAACAAACGCAAGTCCAAGACATTATGAGAACTATCAAATTAAGTAAGTGGAAGTGGGCTGGGCATATCAGTAGGAGAACAGATAATAGATGGACTTCCCTAATGACATCATGGAGACCCATGGATGGGAGCAGAAATAGAGGAAGACAGAGAGTGAGATGGCGAGATGAAATAGACAAATATTGGGGAACAGTGCAGTGGCAGGGAGCAGCTAGAGATCGTTCACTATGGCAGAAACATGCTGAGGCTTTCGTCCAGCAGTGGACTGACAACGGCTGCTGATGATGAAGACCAACTGAACAGATAGAAGAGGTTTCCAAGACCAACTGAACAGTTAGAAGAGGTTTCCAAGACCAATTGAACAGTTAGAATATGTTTCTAAGACAAACTGAACAGTTAGATGCTTCAAAGACCAACTGAACAGTTAGAAGAGGTTTCCAAGACCAACTGAACAGTTAGAAGAGGTTTCCAAGACCAATTGACAGAGGTGTGGACTCGAGTCACATGACTTGGACTCGAGTCAGACTCGAGTCATGAATTTGATGACTTTAGACTCGACTTGACAACATGTCAAGACTTGCAACTCGACTTAGACTTTAACATCAATGACTTGTGACTTCACTTGGACTTGAGCCTTTTGAATTGACATGACTTGACATGACTTGCTACTTTCCCCAAAACCCAAAGATGAAAAAGTTATTCGGGAGCGCTCCGTATTTTTCATTGTGTACTTGTCTATCAGCGTTGCGTGTGTCAGCTGGTGTGCTCTCAGTACAACAGCCAATCAAATTAGATCTACTTTGTTTTCATCACACAGCATTCATCCAATCAAATTGCAGGACAACCAACGAAGAAGACATGTCCAAACCACACGCCAGTGAACAAAAAATGATACCTAAAATAATTTCGTTTGGGTATAAAAATTACGAGGTGGTCAACACAAAACGGTTTGCAGTATGCAACACATGCGGTTCCAAAATGACTGATGGAGAGGCAACAACTTCCAACTTCGTCCGGCATTTGAAGTTGCACAAAGAACGGTAAGTTTTGAATGTAAGATAACGTTTATTGGCTAAGTAACGTGACTTTTATTTGCTGTGTAGTTAAATCAGTGAGGCTGTAAACTCACTGCTAACGTTATAACGTTATTGCAAACACGGGAATCTGTTGCAGTTCACTACCTTATTCATACTTTTTGTTCAGTGACTTTTTTTAAGCAGGGTTACGTTAGTCAATATATCACACGTAACGTTAGACGGCGGTCAGCAGCACCGCGTATTTTAGCCACCTAAAAAAAGACAAAAATAGTAAAATAAAGGTCAGTTAAAATGTATACTATATTATGAATAAGTGTACCATTTTAGCTAGCTTTCTGACATACTGTTGGTTGTTTACCTCAGTGGTCCCCAACCACCGGGCCGCGGCCCGCTACTGGTCCGTGGATCGATTGGTGTCGGGCCGCACAAGAAATATATATATATATTTTTTCTTTTTTTAATTAAATCAACATAAAAAACACAAGATACACTTACAAGTAGTGCACCAACCCAAAACAACTCTCTCCCCCTTTTGTTCTGGGCATTGAACATGAAGACTCTTCCTTCACTGTTCCGAGTGGCCATGAGAGTCTTGGCAGTGCCTGCCTCCAGTGCTCCAGTGGAGCGAGTTTTCAGCCATGGTGGCATCATACTACGCCCCCATCGTGCACAAATGACTGACAGACTCTTGGCTAATTTGGTCTTTTGCAAATGCAATGCAGCATAGGGCCCTGACATATAAAAAGTACAACTTTTTTGTTATGTTCACGTGTATGTCATGTTTTTTCAATGTTAACACTTTTGTACAAATAAGTACATTTGCACTTTATTTTTCAATGTGTTTGTTCTGTAAAGGAATGAGTTAATGTTTAAAATGACTGGTTAATAGTGCTATTATAAAGTGCAATGTCAGCACAATTTTCTTTCCTGCAATTTAAAATGCACTTGTTTTAATAAATAAATACAGCGTTTGAAAAGCATACACAATCTGTGTTAATATATTAGTCTGTGGTTAAAAGGACTTGAAAGGACTCGAAACACAAAATGCAGGACTTAGGACTTGACTTGAGACTTTCCAGTCTTGACTTTGGACTTGACTCGGGGCTTGCCTGTCTTGACTCGGGACTTGACTCGGACTTGAGGGCAAAGACTTGAGACTTACTTGTGACTTGCAAAACAATGACTTGGTCCCACCTCTGCCAATTGAACAGTTAGAATATGTTTCTAAGACAAACTGAACAGTTAGATGCTTCTAAGACCAACTGAACAGTTAGAAGACGTTTCAAAGACAAACTGAACAGTTAGAAAATGTTTGAAGACAAACTCAACAGTTAAATGGTTATTTGACAAACTGAACGGCTAAAAGATGTTTCGAAGACCAATTAAACAGTTGGAAGATGTTTCTAAGACCAAACTCAACAGTTAGATGCTTCTATGACAAACTCAACAGTTAAAATATGTTTCAAAAACAAACTGAACAGTTTGTATTTCATTTATTTAATTGGGACAGGAGCAGCACGGTGGAAGAGGGGTTAGTGCATCTGCCTCACAATACGAAGGTGCTGAGTAGTCTGGGGTTCAATCCCAGGCTCGGGATCTTTCTGTGTGGAGTTCGCATGTTCTCCCTGTGACTGCGTGGGTTCCCTCCGGGTACTCCGGCTTCCTCCCACCTCCAAAGACATGCACCTGGGGATAAGTTGATTGGCAACACTAAATGGTCCCTAGTGTGTGAATGTGAGTGTGAATGTTGTCTGTCTATCTGTGTTGGCCCTGCGATGAGTTGGCGACTTGTCCAGGGTGTACACCGCCTTCCGCCCGATTGTAGCTGAGATAGGCTCCAGCGCTCCCCGCGACCCCGAAGGGAATAAGCGGCAGAAAATGGATGGATAGGATGGAATAATTGGGACAGTGCACATTAATCCTAAACCTAAACTTAAATAAACAGTGTAAATGCGCCGGATTTACCATAAATGCTCATTTTCAGCTGTAGTCCCAAGGCAGGTTTCTAAAATGCCACAGTGAGACACATAAGACTTTAAAACCACGATGACAGAAATAAGAACTAAATAAATAAGACATCATAAAAGAGACAAGACAAGCAGTAGCAATACACAATTACAAGACAATAGACCAGGACAGACAATTGACTCACAGCTTGAAATATGCTGACCAGAAGCCCACTGGAATGGGCTGGAGTCTGGAAACTGAGTTTCATGGTTCAATGGGTGCATCTCTGATTTATTTTTAGACAGTGCTTAAGTGTTTTTTGAAAAGTGTATAGTTATCACAGTCTCTAATGCGTGTGGGCAAATTATTCCAGGATTGCGTCTTGGTGTATTACAATCACGTCTGGACACGGCCTTTGTTCGCCATCCTTCACTCTTTCTCCTCTGAATGAATTCATCTAATGATTGGGGTGCAAGCGCATTTAAAACTTTGTAGTTGAGACAAGCATCCATAAAGATCTGGTAGCTATCTAGATGAAGGGTGTTCATTTTTTTTTAGAATAATACAATTGTGGAAGTGCATTGGTTTCCTGTCAAAGATTTTAACTTCCCTTTTGAAGAGGGACTTGATGGGTTTTAGTACAGTTTCTCTTGTGTGTGTCCAAATAGTGAAACAATAATTTATATGTGAGAATATCGTGGCGTGCATACAGACTTTAGCTGTCTTAGAAGTGAGGAATGGTCTTCTATGATTGAAATTTGACGGATTGTATTTAACGATATTTGGGATTTTTTTTAAACATTTGCTTTTAATGATAATTGTATGTCAAAGACCACTCCAAGATATTTGAATTTTTCTACGATATCAGGGCTCTCTCCATTAACCACTACAGACGGTTGATTGCCCTCTGCTGACTTAAGAGAGAAGAACAGTCTTTTTGGTATTGAGGTGTAAACAGGATTTATTGAGCCAGTGAGATACCCAAGCCAGAGTTGCTGATAGTTTTGTTGCAGCTTCTACTTTTGATTTAGCTTGGACATACAGCACTGCATCATCAGCATATCATTGCAAATGAACATCTGGGCAGACTGTAGGTAAGTCCTTTACATAGCGACTGAACAGAATTGGGCCCAATATAGAGCCTTGGGGTACCCCTGTTGAACAGCTAAGGTAAGGTGACATTGAGTTTCCGATCTGAACAGTCTATTTTTTATTTGATAAGTGTGATCTCATCCAGCAGAGTGCACCATCTGAGACACTAAAGTGGGACATTTTTGAAATTAGTACATTAGTAGTTAGAGGCTTCTACGACAAAACTGAACAGTTGGAAGGAGTTTCTTAGACAACCTTAACAGTTAGATGTTTCTATGACAAAATGAACTGTTAGAATATGTTTCTAAAACAAACTGAACAATTAGATGTTTCTATGACAAACTGAACCACTAAAATATGATTCTATGACAAACTGAACAGTTTAAAGACGTTTCTAAGACCAACTGAACAGTTAGATGCTTCTATGACAAACTACAGTTAGAATAGGTTTCAAACTAACAGAATATGTTTGTAAAACAAACTAAACAGTTAGATGCTGTTTAGTTTAGACCAACTGAAGAGTTAGAAGATGTTTCAAAGACAAACTCAACAGTTAGAAAACATTTTTAAGACAAACTGAACAGTTAGATGCTTCTATGACAAACTCAACAGTTAGACATTTCTAAGACCAACTGAACAGTTAGAAGACTTTTCTATGACAAACTGAACCATTAGAAAATGTTTCTTAAACAAATTAAACAGTTAGATGCTTCAATGAAAAACTGAACAGTTAGAAGACGTTTCGAAGACAAACTGAACAGTTAAAAGATGTTTCGAAGACAAACTGAATAGTTAGATGCTTCTACGACAAACTGAACAGTTAGAAGATGTTTCTAAGACAAACTGAACAGCTAGAAGATGTTTCTAAGACCAACTGAACAGTTAGAAGACTTTTCTATGACAAACTGAACCATTAGAAAATGTTTCTTAAACAAATTAAACAGTTAGATGCTTCAATGAAAAACTGAACAGTTAGAAGATGTTTCTAAGACCAACTGAACAGTTAAAAGATGTTTCGAAGACAAACTGAATAGTTAGATGCTTCTACGACAAACTGAACAGTTAGAAGATGTTTCTAAGACAAACTGAACAGCTAGAAGATGTTTCTAAGACCAACTGAACAGTTAGAAGACTTTTCTATGACAAACTGAACCATTAGAAAATGTTTCTTAAACAAATTAAACAGTTAGAGGCTTCAATGAAAAACTTAACAGTTAGAAGATGTTTCTAAGACCAACTGAACAGTTAGAAGACGTTTCGAAGACAAACTGAACAGTTAAAAGATGTTTCGAAGACAAACTGAATAGTTAGATGCTTCTACGACAAACTGAACAGTTAGAAGATGTTTCTAAGACAAACTGAACAGTTAGAAGATGTTTCTAAGACCAACTGAACAATTAGAAGATGTTTCTAAGACAAACTTAATAGTAAGATATTTCTAAAACAAACTGAACAATTAGATGCTTCTATGACAAACTACAGTTAGAATATGTTTCAAACTAACAGAATGCGTTTGTAAAACAAACTAAACAGTTAGATGCTGTTTAGTTTAGACCAACTGAAGAGTTAGAAGATGTTTCAAAGACAAACTCAACAGTTAGAAAACATTTCTAAGACCAACTGAACAGTTAGAAGACTTTTCTATGACAAACTGAACCGTTAGAAAACGTTTCTAAAACAAATTAAACAGTTAGATGCTTCTATGAAAAACTGAACAGTTAGAAGATGTTTCTAAGACCAACTGAACAGTTAGAAGACGTTTAGAAGACAAACTGAACAGTTAAAAGATGTTTCGAAGACAAACTGAATAGTTAGATGCTTCTACGACAAACTGAACAGTTAAAAGATGTTTCGAAGACAAACTGAATAGTTAGATGCTTGTACGACAAACTGAACAGTTAGAAGATGTTTCTAAGACAAACTGAACAGTTAGAAGATGTTTCTAATACCAACTGAACAATTAGAATATGTTTCTAAGACAAACTTAATAGTAAGATATTTCTAAAACAAACTGAACAATTAGATGTTTCTATGACAAACTGAACAGTTAGAATACGTTTCTAAAACAAACTGAACAATTGGATGTTTCTTAGTCAAACTGAACCGTTTCTGTTTAAACCAAACCAACAGTTATGGTTCAAAACCAACAGTTATGGTTCAGTTTAAAAATAGAAGACTTTTCTGAGAAACTTTTTCTTAGAAACTTCTACTAATGTTTTAGTTTGTCCCTGAAACAAACTGAACGAAAACTGTTCAGTTTGTCTGAGAAGACGTTTCTAAGACCAACTGATCAGTCTCGGTATGATGGAACCCTCAAGTTGCTGGCGTGGCCGCACTACTATCCGAGCCATGCCAGCAACTTGAGGGTTCCTGGTTCGATCCCCAGCTTCTGCCATTCTAGTCACGTCTGCGGTGTCCTTGAGCAAGACACTTCACCCTTGCTCCTGATGGGTGGTGCTTAGGGCCTTGCATGGCAAAGTGAATGTGGGAATAGTGTCAAAGCTTTTTGATATATTTTTGAGGCCAATATCTCAAAACAGAAGAACAACCATCTTATTAACCTTTAACACAAGGAACATCACCTTTTACTGCCTCCTGGGGAGCACCGAGCAGAAAATGATTGGATGTTTGACCTCCAACAAAACAAACTGTGTTGTTTGCAGGCGCTCCAAAACACCTTTATTGTGTACAAGTAAACAGCAGACACTACACCTTATCAGTTTGTATTTAAAAGCTGTCTTTGATGAAAAGTCTGTTTGTCTGCATCACATGGTCCTGAGAACCAGCGTCCTCTGCAGTATAACTTTGTGTGCGAGTGATTATTTTCTTCTAAACGTGTTTGTCTGGCAAAACAAATGCACATTGCTTCTTTCAAAAATTATACAAAATTCTCGATTCTAGTGATCCGTTCCAAAATGTCTGACAAAAACGGAATTGCTCAGTTAATTCTCATCGTTAACTCAGCCAGGAGGTTTTGTGACTGCCCGGGTTTGACTTTTTGTTTCCAAACATAACTCAAAAAGTTTCGGCCAGAATTTTGTGAAACTTTCATTCAATGTCAGAAATGGGACATGGAACAAGTGATTACATTTTGGGGTGGAGTCGCATCATTGCCACCATGATCTGCCCCGTGCCAACTTGGGAGGCGTGTCGCCCACTCATCACACTACTTTGCTCAGTTCTTCTATTTAGCGTCTTTCTAGAAAACATTTTCCCAGTTTTGCTGGTTGAATATGAGTCCACGACCAATCAACAGCAAGTGTGGCACAGACAAGTTGTGGACCAAGTTTCTGTGACTGGTTTGGTGACGCAGCTGGCAGCCCAGGCGAGGTGTTTACATGCTGACTCGTTGAGTAAATACAGAGATATAAAACTGGAACCTACATTGTGCTAAGACACGGCGAGGCTGCTAGTTCTAACAAGGAGTTTGTGAAGCAGGATTCTATGGATGGAGAGGTCAAGTTTCTTAGTGTACACCAAAACGCTGGTGGGATAAGTGATTCGATTTTGGGAGTGATCCACATAACTGTCTGGATTCAGGACTACTTCAAAGTAGGGATGTGATGGTGCACAAAATCCATAATTTGGAACTTATTAACATTTTGTGTCCCACTGTACATTGTTGTTCTTTGTTGTTATATATTATATATCCCAGTCATCCACCAGTCGTGTTTATCAGCTGTGGTTCTCACAACAATAACTTATAAAAGTAAAAAAATGCTTCTGTAAGCACTGACCCTTGAATTAGTGTAAACAAAACTGAACAGTCTTTAAAACCACATTATACATCATCAACATCAAATAAAGTACAAACTTTATCAGCACTAGTTTTCTTTGTTTAAAGCAAAGTCAAATTTTACTCAAAGGAAAATGTTCTTGCTTTTATTGGTACAATAAATATTGGAACATTGAGATGAATATTTTAGGTCAGAGTACAATTATTGTGGAACATAAAACGTACCAATGAGTGCTTTTTTCTAAAACCTTAGTTTTGTTAGCACAGTCAGACAGGATTGGACTTTTAATGTGAAAGGCTGGAAGTGTGTTTCTTACATCGATTTTACATTGATCATACATCGATTTTACATTGATCTTACATTGACCTTACGTCGATCATACATGGATCTTACATTGATCTTATATCAATCTTTCATTGATCTTAAATCGATATTACGTTGATCTTACATTGATCTTAAATTGTTACATTGATCTTAAATCGATCCTACATTACTCTTACAGCAATCATTCATTGATTTTACATTGGTATTAAGTCAACCTTAAATTGATTTTACATTGATTTTACATTGATCTCACATCGACCTTACATCGATCTTACATTGATCTTACATTGCTCTTACATCAATCAATCATCGATCTTACATCAATCAATCATCGATCTTACATTGATCTTAAATTGATTTTACATTGCCGGACACGTTTCCAGTGAGGGTTGGACTCCGCCAAGGCTGCCCTTTGTCACCCATTTTGTTCATAACTTTTATGGACAGAATTTCTAGGCGCAGTCAAGGCGTTGAGGGGATCCGGTTTGGTGGCTGCAGGATTAGGTCACTGCTTTTTGCAGATGATGTGGTCCTGATGGCTTCATCTGGCCAGGATCTTCAGCTCTCGCTGGATTGGTTTGCAGCCGAGTGTGAAGCGACTGGGATGAGAATCAACACCTCCAAGTCCGAGTCCATGGTTCTCGCCTGGAAAAGGGTGGAATGCCATCTCCGGGTTGGGGAGGAGACCCTGCCCCAAGTGGAGGAGTTCAAGTACCTGGGAGTCTTGTTCACGAGTGAGGGAAGAGTAGATGGTGAGATCGACAGGCGGATCGGTGCGGCGTCTTCAGTAATGCGGACGCTGTATCGATCCGTTGTGGTGAAGAAGGAGCTGAGCCGGAAGGCAAAGCTCTAAATTTACCGGTCGATCTACGTTCCCATCCTCACCTATGGTCATGAGCTTTGGGTCATGACCGAAAGGACGAGATCATGGGTACAAGCGGCCCAAATGAGTTTCCTCCGCCGGGTGGCGGGTCTCTCCCTTAGAGATAGGGTGAGAAGCTCTGTCATTCGGGAGGAGCTCAAAGTAAAGCCGCTGCTCCTCCACATGGAGAGGAGCCAGATGAGGTGGTTCGGGCATCTGGTCAGGATCCCACCCGAACGCCTCCCTAGGGAGGTGTTTAGGGCATGTCCGACCGGTAGGAGGCCACAAGGAAGACCCAGGACACGTTGGGAAGACTATGTCTCCCGGCTGGCCTGGGAACGCCTCGGGATCCCCCGGGAGGAGCTGGACCAAGTGGCTGGGGAGAGGGAAGTCTGGGCTTCCCTGCTTAGGCTTCTGCCCCCGCGACCCGACCTCGGATAAGCGGAAGAAGATGGATGGATGGATGATTTTACATTGATCATACATTGATCTTACATTGATCTTACATTGATCTTAAATCAATCTTATATTGATCTTACATTGCTCTTACATTTCTTCAATCGATCTAACAATGATGTCACATTGATTCTTACATCAATAATACATTGATAATCCATTGATTATACATTGTTTCTTACATTGATAATATATTTGTTATGGTTGGACTAAAGGGGAGATGATGGCAAACAGACACCAGGGGGCAGTATGTACAATTTATTATATATATATATATATATATATTCAATATATATAATAATAACAAACAATACTAATTTAATAAACTAAGGAAATGGAGTGTGAACTATATCCAAAAAGGGAATGGTGTAAGACTATGTGTAGAATTAACTGAAGTGAGTGTTACCAAAGTGTTGAACGAAATACGAGGAAGTCCAGGGGGCAGGCAGATGATCCGGGGCGAGAGAAAAGCGTCAGAATCCAGGGGCGAGCGAGAGGTCGAGAAACGAAGGAGGTAGTCAAGAGTCCAGAGGGAGATCCAGGGAAAAGTGAGACGCACAGCTCACTTTCCAGGCGACGGAGGGTACTGCGGGGACACGGGAGAAGACAAGGGAACAAATCAAGGCACGGAGAGGAAACATGAATCGAGCATCAAGCTTGTTGCTTACGGTACACCATGAGAAAACTAAGTTCCCGCCCCGATCCTAGGGTCCACTGGTCTTTTAACCAGCTCGCCCTCATCAGTTTCAGGTGTGATGATTGCCGGTGAATGATTGCAGCTGGTGGCTGCTGCAGGGCGGGGACGTGCGCGGCGCGTCCCTGGATGTGCCCACCCGTGGGCGTGTCCCGAGGTGCGCACAGACGGATGAGCGGCGTTGGCAGGAGCCTGAGCCGTAACAGTATTGTTCTTACAGTACATTGCTCTTACATCGATCTTACCTTGATGTTAAATCAATCTTATGTTGATCTCACATTTCCTAAACCATCTTACATTGATATTACATTGATTCTTACATCGATAATACATTAATAATCCATTGATCTTACATTGATATAACATTGACCTTACAGTACATGGATCTTACATCGGTATTACATTGATCTTCATCAATCTTACATTGATTTTATATCGATCTTACATTGATATTACATTGTCTTACACATATCGATCTTACATTGATTTTGCAAATCGTTGGTGTTGCGGGTGTTGCAGGTGCGATGTGTTGCAGGTGCATGTGTTGTCTTAGCTAGCATGAGCAGACTTTCAACATTGTTTAGTCCAGGAGGGGCGCTAAAGTGTTGTGTGGACGAATGAGCGCTCCCCAGAAACATGTTCACACCAGACAAATGTTCCATTTCACTGACAATTATGACGATTTACGTGATATTCCTTGTTCAACAGTAAATCACGTTGTTATTGGCGATCCTGATAACACGGACATTACATGGTTGTCCTTCGCCTCACCATCCACACGTGTATGAT
>NC_084561.2:46478823-46493823 GCF_033978685.3 Nerophis lumbriciformis | reverse complement strand
CCAAAACTAATCTATTTATTATTATTACTATTATTATTATTATTGTTATTATTATTATTATTATTATTGTGTGAATGCCCAACCTTTCCCACATTAAGATTCTACAGTGAACAATCATTTATGTATATGTATTATTATTATTATTATTTGTATTGTGTAAATGCCCAAACATTCACCCAATTAAGATTCTAAGCCAAACAATCATCTGTTTATTATTATTGTTATTATTATTATTATTGTTGTTATTATCATTAATACTATTGTATGAATGGCCAAACATTCACACAATAAATTCTACACCAAAAATCATATATTTAATATTATTATTGTTAATGTGTAAATGCCCACCCAATTAAGATTCTAAGCCAAACAATCATATGTTTATTATTATTATTATTATTATTATTATTATTATTATTATTATTTTTATTATTATTATTATTATCATTAATACTATTGTATGAATGTCCAAACATTCACACAATAAATTATACACTAAAAATCATATATTTCATATTATTATTGTTAATGTGTAAATGCCCATTCACCCAATTAAGATTCTAAGCCAAACAATCAACGGTTTATTATTATTATTATTATTATTATTATTATTATTATTATTATCAGCATTAATACTATTGTATGAATGTCCAAACATTCACACAATAAATTATACACCAAAAATCATATATTTAATATTATTATTGTTAATGTGTAAATGCCCAAACATTCCCACAATAAGATTCTACAGCAAACAATCATCTATTTATATGTATTATTATTATTATTATTATTAATATTATTGTGTGAATGTTTGTACATTCTACACCAAAAAAATCATCTATTGACTATTATTCAGCCGCAAAATGTTGGTGTGCTGCGCAGCTCACATGTTTCATCCGTTCAAGTATAAAAAGGTGAGGCTTGACCGGGAATCGTGAGCTTCTTAAACATTTTTTTTTTTAATATTACGGGTTACCCAGAATTCCTGGTTGTCCAGGACATTTTACCTATTGAAAATGAATGGGCCAATTTTCTAATCTGGACAATTCCCACCTGATTCTAACCAACTCACCTTGGAGAGTCAAACTACCATCCACACACTCCACTCACCTTGGACAATCAAACTACCATCCACACACTCCACTCACCTTGGACAATCAAACTACCATCCACACACTCCACTCACCTTGGACAATCAAACTACCATCCACACACTCCACTCACCTTGGACAATCAAACTACCATCCACACACTCCACTCACCTTGGACAATCAAACTACCATCCACACACGCCACTCACCTTGGACAATCAAACTACCATCCACACACTCCACTCACCTTGGACAATCAAACTACCATCCACACACGCCACTCACCTTGGACAATCAATCTACCATCCACACACTCCACTCACCTTGGACAATCAAACTACCATCCACACACTCCACTCACCTTGGACAATCAAACTACCATCCACACACTCCACTCACCTTGGACAATCCAACTACCATCCACACACTCCACTCACCTTGGACAATCAAACTACCATCCACACACTCCACTCACCTTGGACAATCAAACTACCATCCACACACTCCACTCACCTTGAACAATCCAACTACCATCCACACACTCCACTCACCTTGGACAATCAAACTACCATCCACACACTCCACTCACCTTGGACAATCCAACTACCATCCACACACTCCACTCACCTTGGAGAGTCACACTACCATCCACACACTCCACTCACCTTGGACAATCAAACTACCATCCACACACTCCACTCACCTTGGACAATCAAACTACCATCCACACACTCCACTCACCTTGGACAATCAAACTACCATCCACACACTCCACTCACCTTGGAGAGTCCAACTACCATCCACACACTCCACTCACCTTGGACAATCAAACTACCATCCACACACTCCACTCACCTTGGAGAGTCCAACTACCATCCACACACTCCACTCACCTTGGACAATCAAACTACCATCCACACACTCCACTCACCTTGGACAATCAAACTACCATCCACACACTCCACTCACCTTGGAGAGTCACACTACCATCCACACACTCCACTCACCTTGGACAATCAAACTACCATCCACACACTCCACTCACCTTGGACAATCAAACTACCATCCACACACTCCACTCACCTTGGAGAGTCCAACTACCATCCACACACTCCACTCACCTTGGACAATCAAACTACCATCCACACACTCCACTCACCTTGGACAATCAAACTACCATCCACACACTCCACTCACCTTGGACAATCAAACTACCATCCACACACTCCACTCACCTTGGAGAGTCCAACTACCATCCACACACTCCACTCACCTTGGACAATCAAACTACCATCCACACACTCCACTCACCTTGGACAATCAAACTACCATCCACACACTCCACTCACCTTGGACAATCAAACTACCATCCACACACTCCACTCACCTTGGACAATCAAACTACCATCCACACACTCCACTCACCTTGGAGAGTCACACTACCATCCACACACTCCACTCACCTTGGACAATCAAACTACCATCCACACACTCCACTCACCTTGGACAATCAAACTACCATCCACACACTCCACTCACCTTGGAGAGTCCAACTACCATCCACACACTCCACTCACCTTGGACAATCAAACTACCATCCACACACTCCACTCACCTTGGACAATCCAACTACCATCCACACACTCCACTCACCTTGGACAATCAAACTACCATCCACACACTCCACTCACCTTGGACAATCAAACTACCATCCACACACTCCACTCACCTTGGACAATCCAACTACCATCCACACACTCCACTCACCTTGGACAATCAAACTACCATCCACACACTCCACTCACCTTGGACAATCAAACTACCATCCACACACTCCACTCACCTTGGACAATCAAACTACCATCCACACACTCCACTCACCTTGGACAATCAAACTACCATCCACACACTCCACTCACCTTGGAGAGTCCAACTACCATCCACACACTCCACTCACCTTGGACAATCAAACTACCATCCACACACTCCACTCACCTTGGAGAGTCCAACTACCATCCACACACTCCACTCACCTTGGACAATCAAACTACCATCCACACACTCCACTCACCTTGGACAATCAAACTACCATCCACACACTCCACTCACCTTGGAGAGTCACACTACCATCCACACACTCCACTCACCTTGGACAATCAAACTACCATCCACACACTCCACTCACCTTGGACAATCAAACTACCATCCACACACTCCACTCACCTTGGACAATCAAACTACCATCCACACACTCCACTCACCTTGGAGAGTCCAACTACCATCCACACACTCCACTCACCTTGGACAATCAAACTACCATCCACACACTCCACTCACCTTGGAGAGTCCAACTACCATCCACACACTCCACTCACCTTGGACAATCAAACTACCATCCACACACTCCACTCACCTTGGACAATCAAACTACCATCCACACACTCCACTCACCTTGGAGAGTCACACTACCATCCACACACTCCACTCACCTTGGACAATCAAACTACCATCCACACACTCCACTCACCTTGGACAATCAAACTACCATCCACACACTCCACTCACCTTGGAGAGTCCAACTACCATCCACACACTCCACTCACCTTGGACAATCAAACTACCATCCACACACTCCACTCACCTTGGACAATCAAACTACCATCCACACACTCCACTCACCTTGGACAATCAAACTACCATCCACACACTCCACTCACCTTGGAGAGTCCAACTACCATCCACACACTCCACTCACCTTGGACAATCAAACTACCATCCACACACTCCACTCACCTTGGACAATCAAACTACCATCCACACACTCCACTCACCTTGGACAATCAAACTACCATCCACACACTCCACTCACCTTGGACAATCAAACTACCATCCACACACTCCACTCACCTTGGAGAGTCACACTACCATCCACACACTCCACTCACCTTGGACAATCAAACTACCATCCACACACTCCACTCACCTTGGACAATCAAACTACCATCCACACACTCCACTCACCTTGGAGAGTCCAACTACCATCCACACACTCCACTCACCTTGGACAATCAAACTACCATCCACACACTCCACTCACCTTGGACAATCCAACTACCATCCACACACTCCACTCACCTTGGACAATCAAACTACCATCCACACACTCCACTCACCTTGGACAATCAAACTACCATCCACACACTCCACTCACCTTGGACAATCAAACTACCATCCACACACTCCACTCACCTTGGACAATCCAACTACCATCCACACACTCCACTCACCTTGGAGAGTCCAACTACCATCCACACACTCCACTCACCTTGGACAATCAAACTACCATCCACACACTCCACTCACCTTGGACAATCAAACTACCATCCACACACTCCACTCACCTTGGAGAGTCCAACTACCATCCACACACTCCACTCACCTTGGACAATCAAACTACCATCCACACACTCCACTCACCTTGGACAATCAAACTACCATCCACACACTCCACTCACCTTGGACAATCCAACTACCATCCACACACTCCACTCACCTTGGACAATCAAACTACCATCCACACACTCCACTCACCTTGGACAATCCAACTACCATCCACACACTCCACTCACCTTGGACAATCAAACTACCATCCACACACTCCACTCACCTTGGACAATCAAACTACCATCCACACACTCCACTCACCTTGGACAATCAAACTACCATCCACACACTCCACTCACCTTGGACAATCAAACTACCATCCACACACTCCACTCACCTTGGAGAGTCCAACTACCATCCACACACTCCACTCACCTTGGACAATCAAACTACCATCCACACACTCCACTCACCTTGGAGAGTCCAACTACCATCCACACACTCCACTCACCTTGGACAATCAAACTACCATCCACACACTCCACTCACCTTGGACAATCAAACTACCATCCACACACTCCACTCACCTTGGAGAGTCACACTACCATCCACACACTCCACTCACCTTGGACAATCAAACTACCATCCACACACTCCACTCACCTTGGACAATCAAACTACCATCCACACACTCCACTCACCTTGGAGAGTCCAACTACCATCCACACACTCCACTCACCTTGGACAATCAAACTACCATCCACACACTCCACTCACCTTGGACAATCAAACTACCATCCACACACTCCACTCACCTTGGACAATCAAACTACCATCCACACACTCCACTCACCTTGGAGAGTCCAACTACCATCCACACACTCCACTCACCTTGGACAATCAAACTACCATCCACACACTCCACTCACCTTGGACAATCAAACTACCATCCACACACTCCACTCACCTTGGACAATCAAACTACCATCCACACACTCCACTCACCTTGGACAATCAAACTACCATCCACACACTCCACTCACCTTGGAGAGTCACACTACCATCCACACACTCCACTCACCTTGGACAATCAAACTACCATCCACACACTCCACTCACCTTGGACAATCAAACTACCATCCACACACTCCACTCACCTTGGAGAGTCCAACTACCATCCACACACTCCACTCACCTTGGACAATCAAACTACCATCCACACACTCCACTCACCTTGGACAATCCAACTACCATCCACACACTCCACTCACCTTGGACAATCAAACTACCATCCACACACTCCACTCACCTTGGACAATCAAACTACCATCCACACACTCCACTCACCTTGGACAATCAAACTACCATCCACACACTCCACTCACCTTGGACAATCCAACTACCATCCACACACTCCACTCACCTTGGAGAGTCCAACTACCATCCACACACTCCACTCACCTTGGACAATCAAACTACCATCCACACACTCCACTCACCTTGGACAATCAAACTACCATCCACACACTCCACTCACCTTGGAGAGTCCAACTACCATCCACACACTCCACTCACCTTGGACAATCAAACTACCATCCACACACTCCACTCACCTTGGACAATCCAACTACCATCCACACACTCCACTCACCTTGGAGAGTCCAACTACCACATGCAGACACGCTGGCAGACAAGTTTGAGTGACCTTCACAGGCGACCTCTGCCGATGTGTGATGAGTGTTTGAGGCGACGCCTCCTTTGAGGAAGATGAATATTCACAGAGGATGTGATCTAATCTGACTTCCTTTCATTAATCAGGACAAGTATGTTTACCTTCACAGTGTGTTGTTTCCCCAGCCTGTTGACTCCAGGCAAACAACATCAATCACGTGACAACACCCGACTTGAGGGCACATACCAGCACAATAACAACTCCTGTTTGCCAAAACATCTTCATTACTATATTCATCTTGTCACATACAATACAATTACGGGTGATATCAGCTTGCGTGAGAAATGTGCGATATCATGTGCGATACAAGCCGAGTGTTGATTTATGTGCAATGTCATGTGTGATACGAGCAGAGTGTTGATTTACGTGCGATATCATGTGCGATACGAGCAGGGTGTTGATTTACGTGCGATATCATGTGCGATACGAGCAGAGTGTTGATTTACGTGCGATATCATGTGCGATACGAGCACAATATCATATGCGATACAAGCAGAGTGTTGATTTACGTGCGATATCATGTGCGATGCGAGCAGAGTGTTGATTTACGTGCGATGTCATGTGCGATACAAGCCGAGTGTTGATTTACGTGCGATGTCATGTGCGTTACGAGCAGAGTGTTGATTTACGTGCGATTTCATGTGCGATACGAGCACAGTGTTGATTTACATGTGATATCATGTGCGATACGAGCAGAGTGTTGATTTACGTGCGATATCATGTGCGATACAAGCAGAGTGTTGATTTACGTGCGATATCATATGCGATAAAAGCAGAGTGTTGATTTACGTGCGATATCATATGTAATACAATCAGAGTGTTGATGTACGTGCGATATCATGTGCGATGCAAGCAGAGTGTTGATTTACATGCGATATCATGTGTGATACGAGCAGAGTGTTGATTTACGTGCGATATCATATGCGATACAAGCAGAGTGTTGATTTACGTGCAATATCATGTGCGATACGAGCAGAGTGTTGATTTACATGTGATATCATGTGCGATGCGAGCAGAGTGTTGATTTGCATGCGATATCATATGCGATACAGGCAGAGTGTTGATTTACGTGCGATATCATGTGCGATACAAGGCAAGTGTTGATTTACATGTGATATCATGTGCGATACGAGCAGAGTGTTGATTTACGTGCGATATCGTGTGCGATACGAGCAGAGTGTTGATTTACGTGCGATATCATGTGCGATACGAGCAGAGTGTTGATTTACGTGTGATATCATGTGCGATACAAGCCGAGTGTTGATTTACGTGCGATATCATGTGCGATACGAGCAGAGTGTTGATTTACATGCGATATCATGTGCGATACGAGCAGATTGTGGATTTACATGCGATATCATGTGCAATACGAGCAGAGTGTTGATTTACGTGCGATATCATATGCGATACAAGCAGAGTGTTGATATACGTGCGGTATCATGTGCGATATGAGCAGAGTGTTGATTTACGTGCGATATCATGTGCGATACGAGCAAAGTGTTGATTTACGTGCGATATCATATGCGATACAAGCCGAGTGTTTATTTACGTGCGATATCATGTGCGATACGAGCAGAGTGTTGATTTACGTGCGATATCATATGCGATACAAGCAGAGTGTTGATTTACGTGCAATATCATGTGCGATACAAGCCGAGTGTTGATTTACGTGCGATATCATGTGCGATACGAGCAGAGTGTTGATTTACATGCGATATCATGTGCGATACGAGCAGATTGTGGATTTACATGCGATATCATGTGCAATACGAGCAGAGTGTTGATTTACGTGCGATATCATATGCGATACAAGCAGAGTGTTGATATACGTGCGGTATCATGTGCGATACGAGCAGAGTGTTGATTTACGTGCGATATCATGTGCGATACGAGCAAAGTGTTGATTTGCGTGCGATATCATACGCGATACAAGCCGAGTGTTGATTTACGTGCGATATCATGTGCGACACGTGCAGAGCTGGACAGCCAGTTAACATTTAAATGTCCTACAATAGACACACCATTTCTTCCATTTCACTGAAGTGGTTTGCAAAAGGTAAACATTCTAGGTTTTAGACTACCAGGAGCTAGCCGCTACACACCGTGGAGTCGTTGGGTCTGTTTAGCTGTAAGTTTTACAATATAACTAAAACTATTCTTACTTGCTAAAGCGTCCGTGTGTGATGTCTGTAGGAGTGTTTTCATGCTTATTTGTAATGACCTGCTAGCTAATATGCTAACATGTTTACGAGTGTCTGTGTTAGTATTAATAACTTACATTCTTTTTATATTGTGTCACTTTCACAAATTCCTCAGTAAATTCAGCAAAACGTCAGCGTGGAGTTATTGAGTCTGTTTAGCTGATTGGAGAGCTACCTTGCGCAGCAAGTGGGTCCATGACCATGACTTCTGTTTTGTTTTATCAGCCGTTTTACTGCCTTGTTTGGAAGCAATTAAGGTATGTAAATCAACATTTACAGAATATTTCCTGTGTAAATAAGTCATATCACAATATATGCCACTTATAGTCCGGTGTGACTCATACATGGAAAACAAGGTTTCTTGTAAAATGTGGTGGGTGCGGCTTATATACCGGTGCACTTTGTAGTTATTTTGTAGACTAACAGATACTACATTGAAAACAATGAAGGTATGTAAATAAACATTTACAGAATATTTCTGTAATTTCACAAAGTATATATCTGCCACTTATAGTCCGGTGCGGCTAATATATGGAAAATACTTATTTCTTGTAAAATGTAGAGGGTGTGGCGTATATATCAGTGCACGCTATAGTCCATAAAATACAGTAAGAGTTCAAAAACTGTTCAAATGATGCACACCTGCTTTAAGACACTGTCCTTACTCTTCCTTCAGGCATCTACTAAATCATTTCATTGCAATCTACTTTATGTTTGAACACATTTGACAAACAAGCTGCACAACATTGTTAAAACAGTAAACACTATTTCCCTTTCCTTGTGTTCGTGCATTTATTTACAGGTGAACTCCACACTTTATGAATATTAACACATAAAGTCCTTGGTTTTCTGCAAGGAAAAGGTTAATTAGTAGCAATCAACTCACAGTACAGCATTTTGTCTTGGTGCTGAAGTTAATGAGTGTATGGTGTTTATTCAAGTTCTTCATCTCAAAAAGATTGACTTTTGTCAGGTTCAAACACTGATGACATCTATTAAACAGGCAAGAAGCAAGGAATCAAGCAGAGACAAAGTTCAATTTAGCTCAATGAGGAGAGACGTTTTGGGCTGTACTCTTAGTTAGAGATCCAACCTACGCTCTGAGGCACAGCCCACGTGCTCTTCTATTTATTTGGGAGGTCCCTGGTTACATCACTGAGGCTACTGCTGAAGGAAGTGGGGGGGGGGGGGGGGGGGGGGGGTAATCTCGGCAGCCCCAGTTGGACACAATATATGACTATTCATGAAATACGAATGTGCTGACACTGGTGATATCGCCCTGTCTCTGCTTTGTCTGCGTCACGGCACTCGATGTTCGCCCTTGGCAGTCAGCAGGCCTGTTCTGGACACAAACACTGATACAAGACGATGTCCCTTTGCACAGATAGAAGAGTAAAACTTCAGCACAATTGATAATGACTATAGCAACAGCCTTTAAGCATAAGAGTTGTGTGATAACTTACACATAATTATTCTAACCCTTTTTCAAACATGATCAAAGTTATGACTCTTCATGTCCTAATCATGGACATCAGGTCTGCTTGTTTACTTTGAAAAGAAAGTCCTTGATTATTTTTTACAGTGAATATTATTTGACTGCAGAGTCTTGTCAACCAAGACAGCCCCCCCACTCTGCAGCATCGCATGGACATCGGGGTCGGTACCTCTGGATTGGCAGACCGGGGTGGTGGTTCCTCTCTTTAAGAAGGGGAACCGGAGGGTGTGTTCTAACTATCGTGGGATCACACTCCTCAGCCTTCCCGGTAAGGTCTATTCAGGTGTACTGGAGAGGAGGCTACGCCGGATAGTCCAACCTCGGATTCAGGAGGAACAGTGTGGTTTTCGTCCTGGTCGTGGAACTGTGGACCAGCTCTATACTCTCGGCAGGGTCCTTGAGGGTGCATGGGAGTTTGCCCAACCAGTCTACATGTGTTTTGTGGACTTGGAGAAGGCATTCGACCGTGTCCCTCGGGAAGTCCTGTGGGGAGTGCTCAGAGAGTACGGGGTATCGGACTGTCTGATTGTGGCAGTCCGCTCCCTGTATGATCAGTGCCAGAGCTTGGTCCGCATTGCCGGTAGTAAGTCGGACACGTTTCCAGTGAGGGTTGGACTCCGCCAAGGCTGCCCTTTGTCACCCATTCTGTTCAGAACTTTTATGGACAGAATTTCTAGGCTCAGTCAAGGCATTGAGGGGATCTGGTTTGGTGGCTGCAGGATTAGGTCTCTGCTTTTTAAACATGATGTGGTCCTGATGGCTTCATCTGGCCAGGATCTTCAGCTCTCACTGGATCGGTTCGCAGTCGAGTGTGAAGCGACTGGGATGAGAATCAGCACCTCCAAGTCCGAGTCCATGGTTCTCGCCCGGAAAAGGGTGGAGTGCCATCTCCGGGTTGGGGAGGAGATCTTGCCCCAAGTGGAGGAGTTCAAGTACCTGGGAGTCTTGTTCACGAGTGAGGGAAGAGTGGATCGTGAGATCGACAGGCGGATCGGTGCGGCGTCTTCAGTAATGCGGACGCTGTATCGATCCGTTGTGGTGAAGAAGGAGCTGAGCCGGAAGGCAAAGCTCTCAATTTACCGGTCGATCTACGTTCCCATCCTCACCTATGGTCATGAGCTTTGGGTTATGACCGAAAGGACAAGATCACGGGTACAAGCGGCCCAAATGAGTTTCCTCTGCCGGGTGGCGGGGCTCTCCCTTAGAGATAGTGTGAGAAGCTCTGTCATCCGGGGGGAGCTCAAAGTAAAGCCGCTGCTCCTCCACATGGAGAGGAGCCAGATGAGGTGGTTCGGGCATCTGGTCAGGATGCCACCCGAACGCCTCCCTAGGGAGGTGTTTAGGGCACGTCCCACCGGTAGGAGGCCGCGGGGAAGACCCAGGACACGTTGGGAAGACTATGTCTCCCGGCTGGCCTGGGAACGCCTCGGGGTCCCACAGGAAGAGCTGGACGAAGTGGCTGGGGAGAGGGAAGTCTGGGCTTCCCTGCTTAAGCTGCTGCCCCCGCGACCCGATCTCGGATAAGCGGAAGAAGATGGATGGATTATTTGACTGACTAACATATCAACTTTAGATTTGGTCTTTTTTCTATTTTTTCTCTAAAGCTTGGACGAGCGTGACGAGTGACGAGGGATTCTGAGCAGGAAGATGAAAGTGGGAGGACGCCACCAAGAATAGAAAATGTGCTTAAAAATTTTAGTTTTTTTCCCTTCTGTGCAACTAAAGTTTACATTAACGCATAAATATTTGTATGCATTTTCGACCACCGTTTTTGTGTATTTTTCTGCAGTTGGAATTACTATTTGAAATGTTCATGATTGTTAAACCGGGATTTATTTTCCGCACGCTCACATTGCTCGTTTCAGCAGCTGGCGTGCTGATGGCGAGCTAGCTTGGATGCTAACGTGAATAGCAAACACATGAATGCCTTTCGCCAGTGCAAATGTCACAGTAGGGCTGGGCCATAAAATGATATCAGTACATCGCAATAGACACGTAATCACAATGAGTAAAAAATGCGTTCAATAAAACAGTCAATATTATTTTGGTTTCTTTTTCGCTGGAAGAAAGTGGAAGTATGAAAGCAAGGTTGGTTGCATGAACAAAGACACTCGCTCCTTATTTTACACAAGTCATATCAAATATCAATTATCAACATCGACCGATATTAGACACTGATATCGTGACACAGTTTCCATTCGTATCGCCCCACCACACGAATACACCACTTTAAAACCTGCCATTACTGCCGGAACAATAAGAACGTGATCATTCCAAACTCTAGTCTTGACTTTTGAAACAATCAATCATTTTACACTGAATTTTTTCACACTGAATTTGTTTCACACTGAATTTTACACTTTATTTTTTCATACTAAATTTGCTTCACATCTAATTCTTACACACTGAATTTTTCACACTGATTTTTTTCACACTGAATTTTTACATACTGCATTTTTTCACACTAAATTTGTTCCACACTGAATTTTTTCACGTTAAATTTGTTTCACACTGAATTTTTTCACGCTAAGTTTGTTTCACACTGAATTTGTTTACACTGGATATGTTTCATACTGAATTTTTTCACGCTAAGTTTGTTTCACACTGAATTTGTTTACACTGGATATGTTTCATACTGAATTAGTACACACTGAATTTTTACACACTGATTTTTTTCAGACTGAAATTTTACACGCTGAATTTTTTCACACTAAACTTGTTTCACACTGAATTTTTCCACACTGAATTTTTTCGACACTAAATTTGTTTCACATCTCATTCTTACACACTGAATGTTTCACACTGATTTTTTTACTGAATTTGTTTCACACTGAATTTCCTTCACACTGAATTTTTACACTTTATTTTTTCACACTAAATTTGTTTCACATCTAATTCTTACACACTGAATTTTTCACACTTATTTTTTTCACACTGAATTTTTACACACTATTTTTTCACACTAAATTTTTTCACACTGATTTTGACACACTAAATTTGTTTCACATTTCATTCTTACACACTAAATGTATCACACTGATTTTTTTCACACTGGATATGTTTCATACTGAATTTTTTCACGCTAAGTTTGTTTTACACTGAATTTGTTTACACTGGATATGTTTCATACTGAATTAGTACACACTGAATTTTTACACACTGATTTTTTTCAGACTGAAATTTTACACGCTGAATTTTTTCACACTAAATTTGTTTCACACTGAATTTTTCCACACTAAATTTGTTTCACATCTCATTCTTACACACTGAATGTTTCACACTGATTTTTTTACTGAATTTGTTTCACACTGAATTTTCTTCACACTGAATTTGTACACTTTATTTTTTCACACTAAATTTGTTTCACATCTAATTCTTACACACTGAATTTTTCACACTTATTTTTTTCACACTGAATTTTTACACACTACATTTTTTCACACTAAATTTTTTCACACTGAATTTTGACACATTAAATTTGTTTCACATTTCATTCTTACACACTGAATGTTTCACACTGATTTTTTTTCACGCTGAATTTGTTTAACACTGATTTTTTTCACACTGAATTTTTACACACTACATTTTTTCACGCTAAGTTTGTTTTACACTGAATTTGTTTACACTGGATATGTTTCATACTGAATTTTTTCACGCTAAGTTTGTTTTACACTGAATTTTTACACACTACATTTTTTCACACTAAATTTTTTCACACTGAATTTTGACACACTAAATTTGTTTCACATTTCATTCTTACACACTGAATGTTTCACACTGATTTTTTTCACGCTGAATTTGTTTAACACTGAATTTTTTCACACTGAATTTTTACACAATACATTTTTTCACGCTAAGTTTGTTTGACACTGAATTTTTTCACGCTAAATTTGTTTCACATCTCATTTTTGCACACTGAATGTTTCACACTGATTTTTTTCACACTGAATTTGCTTCACACTGAATTTTTACACTTTATTTTTTCATACTAA
Organism: Nerophis lumbriciformis; assembly: GCF_033978685.3. Taxonomy (NCBI): domain Eukaryota; kingdom Metazoa; phylum Chordata; class Actinopteri; order Syngnathiformes; family Syngnathidae; genus Nerophis; species Nerophis lumbriciformis. Next base: position 46,479,925 of record NC_084561.2, on the reverse strand, counting down.
ACTTGTTTCACATCTAATTCTTACACACTGAATTTTTCACACTGATTTTTTGCACACTGAATTTTTACACTACATTTTTTCACACTACATTTGTTTGACACTGAATTTTTTTCCACACTAAATTTGTTTGACACTGAATTTGTTTACACTGGATATGTTTCATATTGAATTTGTACACACTGAATTTTTACACTGATTTTTTCAGACTGAAATTTTACACACTGAATTTTTTCACACTAAATTTGTTTCACACTGAATTTTTTCACACTGAATTTGTTTACACTAAATTTGTTTCACATCTAATTCTTACACACTGAATTTTTCACACTGATTTTTTTCACACTGAATTTTTACACTACATTTTTTCACACTAAATTTGTTTGACACTGAATTTTTTTCCACACTAAATTTGTTTGACACTGAATTTGTTTACACTGGATATGTTTCATATTGAATTTGTACACACTGAATTTTTACACACTGATTTTTTCAGACTGAAATTTTACACACTGAATTTTTTCACACTAAATTTGTTTCACACTGAATTTGTTCACACTAAATTTGTTTCACATCTCATTCTTACACACTGAATGTTTCACACTGATTTATTTCACACTGAATTTGTTTCACATCTCATTCTTACACACTGAATGTTTCACACTGATTTATTTCACACTGAATTTGTTTCACACTGAAATCTTGCACACTAAATTTGTTTCACACTGAATTTTTACACTTTATGTTTTCATACTAAATTTGTTTCACATCTAGTTCTTACACACTGAATTTTTCACACTGATTTTTTTTTCACACTGAATTTTTACACTATATTTTTTCACGCTAAATTTTTTTCACACTGAATTTTTTCACACTGAATTTGTTTACACTGGATATGTTTCATACTGAATTTGTACACACTGAGTTTTTTCACACTAAATGTGTTTCACATCTCATTCTTGCACACTGAATGTTTCACACTGATTTTTTTCACACTGAATTTTTACACTACATTTTTTCACACTAAATTTGTTTGACACTGAATTTTTTCACACTAAATTTGTTTTACACTGAATTTGTTTACACTGGATATGTTTCATATTGA
>NC_084561.2:46468823-46473823 GCF_033978685.3 Nerophis lumbriciformis | reverse complement strand
GACTTGTCTAGGGTGTACATCACCTTCCTTGCCCAGGGTGTACTTCGCCTTCTTTGTCCAGGGTCTACCCCGCCTTCCTTGTCCAGGGTGTACCTCGCCTTCCTTGTCCAGGGTGTACTTCGCCTTCCTTTTCCAGGGTCTACCCCGCCTTCCTTGTCCAGGGTCTACCTCGCCTTCCTTGTCCAAGGTGTACCTCGCCTTCCTTGTCCAGGGTGTACACCGCCTTCCTTGTCCAGGGTGTACTTCGCCTTCCTTGTCCAGGGTCTACCCCGTCGTCCTTGTCCAGGGTCTACCCTGCCTTTCTTGTCCCGGGGTCTACCCAGCCTTCCTTGTCCATGAAGTACCCCGCCATCCTTGTCCAGGGTCAACCCCGCCTTCCTTGTCCAGGGTCTACCCTGCCTTCCTTGCCCAGGGTCTACCCCGCCTTCCTTGTCCAGGGTGTACTTTGCCTTTTTTGTCCAGGTTCTACCCCGCCTTCATTGTCCATGGTGTACACCGCCTTCCTTGTCCAGGGTCTACCCCGCCTTCCTTGTCCAGGGTGTTCTTCGCCCTCCGCCCGAATGCAGCTGAGATAAGCTCCAGAACCCCACGCGACCCTGAAAGGGACAAACGGTAGAAAATGAATATTTCAAGTCATTGGAGACTTTCATATGTCAAAAATTCATAACAACATTGATTTTGATTCATTATTATTTTTTGCAGCAATAACAGTTAAAAACAAAAATTCTACTAAAATTCTCGGGGCTCCAAAAGGGCCCCGCTCATAAAAGTGTTAAAAATAAGTCATACATAATTTTTCTTTACTTTAAAAGCTTACATCTCTAAATCAACTTCAGATCTCTTTGTCGATAATACATTTTTATATGTTGTTTGTTTTTATGTCCTTTTGGTTTAAGAAAATAGTGTTTTTAATATGGAAAAAACTAAATATGCAAGATTTTCGCTCAAAGCATATTTCAAAGTGTAATATTTGTTGTGCAGTCATTGGAGCCTTTAATAGAATAGAATAGATTGTCATGATCTGTGGTCTGGATCATGTTTTTTTTGTTATTTTCGGTTTAAGACTCCATAGTTCCTGTTTGCGCTCCCTTGTTTGTTTTAGTTTCCATGACAACTGATTAGTTTCACCTGTCTCATGTGTTTGACTCACGCACCTGCTCTAATCAGAGACTATTATTTAAGCCTGGCGCCATTGCTCTGTTTGGACTTTTCTTGCCATAGTCATGCTGTTCCATTCATGCTGTGTCCAGTAAGTCTTTTTGTTTCATGTCCATAGTTCTTGCTATTTGTTTCAAGCCACAGTTTAGTGAGTTTTTTCATGTTTTTAGTTTCATGGTTCATGTCCATAGTTTATGCTAAGTCTTTGCTTTTGTTTCCTGCGTTAAGCTTGTCTTTGCCTTGAGCGCTTTTTGTAGTACTTTGAGTTTGAATAATTGAATAGTGTTCCTACCTGCAAGCCTTGTCCAGTTTAGTCCGATTGCATCCCGAGAGAACAATCCTCGCAGTAAGCTGCGAAAACCTCCTCGCCATGACATAGAATAGAATAGAAAGTACTTTATTGATCCCTGGGGGAGATTCAGCAGCACATTTCGCTCACAACGAACAATAAACACTTGGGTATTGTTTACATATGTTGTGTAATCATTAATCATTCATAACAACATAGATTTTGAAGCATTCTTATTTTTGAGCAATGACAGCTTTAAAGAAAAAAGAGTTATTAGAGTCAACATTTCAACATTTTACATTTCACCTGTTTGCTCTTTTATTTGACTTTTTGATGTTTTGTTTTTTTAATAGCATTTTTGGAAGGTGTTAAACATTAGCAAACTGCTAATGTTTACATTAAATGTGGACTAGATTTCCATTTCAAACTATGCCAGGCAGGGCAGAGAGCGTAAACACGTCCATGTTAATTAGCGTACTCTCAAAGTGTCTTCCATGGCACAAACTGCAGAGACCTCTTGCAGAAAGTGAGGGTAGCAACAATGGCGTCCATCAGTCTGCTACACAGCAGCGTGTACTTGCAGAAACTGAGGGTATCAACCAGGGCCGGCCCGTGGCATAGGCCGTATAGGCAAATGCTAAGGGCGCCGTCCATCAGGGGGCGCCACGCCAGTGCCACAAATGTTGGAGAAAAAAAAAAAGTTGGTACTATTATTTCTAAATACAAAAAATAATCCCACGTTAATTAAAATGCAAAGTAAAGCCTATTTAATAGAAATATTATTATTTGTTACACTAAGAAGAGACGACTGAAGTGTTGATAACAACCAAACTTAACCCCCCCCCCCCCCCCCCTCTCTATATCCCACACCCTGGATTGTAAATAATGTAAATAATTCAATGTATATACTCTGATGATTAACTTGTGTGATGACTGTATTATGATGATAGTATATATCTGTATCATTAATCAATTTAAGTGGACCCCGATTTAAACAAGTTGAAAAACTTATTGGGGTGTTACCATTTAGTGGTCAATTGTACGGAATATATACTGTACTGTGCAATCTACTAATAAAAGTCGCAATCAACCAATGAAAGAAATCGTCTAGAATTGAATACGTTGGAAAAACTGTTTTTTTTAAATAAAAATGTGTAAAAAATTAATTAAAAAAAATCCCAGTCTACAAGCATCCTCATTCACAACACATTCTCTTAGATTTCCATGTTATGATACATGTTCACATTTTTTATCGACTGTATCTAAAAAAGATAAAAATATATTTTTATTTCAATGAAGATATGAAATAATCCTAAATGAAATACAATGACTTGGTTTATATTATTGTATATACTAGGGCATAAAATCAGTGTCAGTTGAGTCGGTCCATGGGTTACCTGTAGGGATTTTTAATGTACAGCAGATGTCAGTATTTAGTGACACAGTATCGACACAGTATCAATACAGTTTTGCAATGTGTCGAAACGCTTCATGACGCCTCATCAACCCATCACTACCCTGCAGGTAATAGTCACTTTTCCACCCCTTTATATATTAGGTATAGTTGTAAGTAAAAAAAAAAGGTCAAAGACAAAGCTATTCGGTTTCTTGTGAGTATATACACTTCACTGCCGATGTGGGGGGGCGCCACCTAAAATCTTGCCTATGGCGCCAGATTGGTTAGGGCCGGGCCTGGTATCAACAATGGCGTCCACACAGCAGCGTGTGCACGCCCTCATTAATATGCGCACTTCTGCTGCTCGACTGTAGAATGTTCTGGCTTCCGTAGAAGACGGCGCACGCTTGCTGAGTTCATGTAATGTTTTTAATTAGAGCCAGAGGAGAAGTGTTGTGCTAAAGATTGTGCAGAGTGGTGACGAAGTCGCTAATGAACAATTGAAGGAACACAGCCTGACTTCATGCTAATTAACCTGAATATCTTCTCTTCCTCTTTAATTGTCTACTTCTTGTTTTTCTTTCCTTTTTCTTCCCACTTCTATGTCAGTCGTATGGACGCTAGCTTACACCCTACACTGCAAAAAGTCAGTGTTCAAAAACAAGAAAAAAATGTAATAAAATTAGAGGTATTTTATTTGAACTAAGCAAAATGATCTGCCAATAGAACAAGAACATTTGGCTTGTCAAGACTTTCCAAAACAAGTCAAATTAGCTAAGCTCAATGAACCCAAAAAGCGCTTCAAATAAGTATATTCTCACTAATAACAAGTGCACTTTTCTTGGTAGGAAAAAAAAAAATAAGACCTTTGTTCTCAATATGTTGAAAAATATTCTTAAATGAAGTAAATTCTAGTGTCATTATCTTGACATAATGATATTACATTTCTTGAAAGCAGCAAACTTATACTAAAAACTAGTTTATTGTTCTCAATGAAAAGGCAACAAGGCAAGCGCTTGTTACTCTCGGTGTCTCCTGGCCGCTCAGGCAAATCATATGGTCTAAAAATGCATGTTTCCATCGACAACATGACATCATCATGCCAAGTGCGTGCTTTTTCAGTCAATTAGTGCGTGAGGACACCAGCAGATGACATGGCACCCCAAACCATCACTGATGGTGGAAACTTTACACTAGACTTCAGGCAACGTGGATCCTGTGCCTCTCCTGTCTTCCTCCAGACTCTGGGACCTCGATTTCCAAAGGAAATGCAAAATTTGCATGGTTGGGTGATGGTTTGGGGTGCCATGTCATCTGCTGGTGTCGGTCCACTCTGTTTCCTGAGATCCAGGGTCAACGCAGCCGTCTACCAGCAAGTTTTAGAGCACTTCATGCTTCCTGCTGCTGACCTGCTCTATGGAGATGGAGATTTCAAGTTCCAACAGGACTTGGCGCCTGCACACAGCGCAAAATCTACCCGTGCCTGGTTTACGGACCATGGTATTTCTGTTCTAAATTGGCCCGCCAACTCCCCTGACCTTAGCCCCATAGAAAATCTGTGGGGTATTGTGAAAAGGAAGATGCAGAATGCCAGACCCAAAAACGCAGAAGAGTTGAAGGCCACTATCAGAGCAACCTGGGCTCTCATAACACCTGAGCAGTGCCAGAAACTCATGGACTCCATGCCACGCCGCATTAACGCAGTAATTGAGGCAAAAGGAGCTCCAACCAAGTATTGAGTATTGTACATGCTCATATTTTTCATTTTCATACTTTTCAGTTGGCCAACATTTCTAAAAATCCCTTTTTTGTATTAGCCTTAAGTAATATTCTAATTTTGTGACACACGGAATTTTGGATTTTCATTTGTTGCCACTTCAAATCATCAAAATTAAATGAAATAAACATTTGAATGCATCAGTCTGTGTGCAATGAATAAATATAATGTACAAGTTACACCTTTTGAATGCAATTACTGAAATAAATCAAGTTTTTCTAAATATTCTAATTTACTGGCTTTTACCTGTATATATATATATATATTTATACATATTTATTTTATTATTTATATTTTATATATATATATATATATATATATATATATATATATATATATATATATATATATATATATATTATACATATATATATATATAT
>NC_084561.2:46428823-46458823 GCF_033978685.3 Nerophis lumbriciformis | reverse complement strand
AAAATATGTCATATATTTACATCACAATAACTCATCTGCTCCATTTTATACACTTTATGGATGTATTACATTGTAAGGTTTCCTGGTGAGTTGTTGGTTGGAGTTTATTGTCAACATATGATGCATCTTTACATGTCCCAAAAGAAAGAAAGCAATCTTATTTATTCCACTTCATAGCAATGACTAACACATATCTTCACTTCCTGTTCTCCAGTTTTAAGATGGTAATGATTGATATCAAATACATGATTTATTAATATTGTCAATATTGAAATACAAAAATAATTCACGTAGATTATTCATCATTTCTTCCTGGATGTTACAGAAAGTATGAGAATGTGCGAGCTGCTGCCTGCTCTGTCTTCTTCACGTCCGTCCATTTCTGTGGCGTCGTTTGATGGAATGACGGATCATGAAACTCGTGGCGCTCCTTTAATGAGCCCGAGCTGTGAATGTGAGAAACAGAGGAGGCTTGTCGTGCGACTCACTGCACACGGCAGGAAAGAAGGACAAAAACTGACATTCCCGGTAAAAAAAAGGAAAATTTCAGTCCACTCTTTATTTTTAAAGGAAATATTGATGTTTTATTTTTCAAATATTGTATCTGCTGATGCAGTATTGTTGTGTTGGTAAGGACAAAAAAAAAATAAAAAAACAAGGATGCTGATATGAATATAGGTCAAAATGCCAAATATCAGCACTGAGTTATTACATCGCTACTTACTCTAGCCGGGCTTTCAACCTGCGCTTTTCTGCCACAAAACACATAAGTATGTTCATCCACACACTTGAATGGTCTCATTCATTGCGATGATGTTCTACCAGCTACTTGTCGCTCTCATGCTAACGAGAGTGTGCCATTTTTTTATCATTTTGCCCCACAAAGACCTCATCAAATATGTTGATGTCACACTTGTCAAAGAGACATAAACGACCGAGGGAGATCAACCCCGGGAGCTTTGTGTCTGCCGCAAGTATCCGACAGAGAAAAAGGCGAGATGGCGGCGTAATGAGCGGCGGCATCTCGGCGGTGCGGAGGCGAAGTGTGCCGCCGTCATCCTTTGTGGACGCTAACAATGGAGGCATAAGCAATACAAATGCCCCCCCCACCGCAGTATCACACGGAGATTTTAATCGTCCGTAACATGCTCCGCGGGAAGACCGAGTGTGATAACAAGCAGAGTGTTGTTGCAGCTGAAAGGAGGTCTCGCAGGGGGGGGGGGGGGCTGGCCTTCACCTTCAATATTTCAAGCACAAATCCTCATTTTCTCTTCTCCATGTCAGGAAGTATTCACTCTTTTGACCTGGAGGGTCCAGCTTGTCCACTACAAATATCCTCACACAATATGATGTTAATCACAAATATTAGTGTTCATTGAACACATCAAACTGAGGCTTAGGTCAGGCTGATTAGTAAACAAATAGACTGCTCAAGAAGGACCTGGTGAACAAGACAATGATGTTGTACTAAAGCTTCTTTTTATTGGCCCTTGTATTTATTATTATTATTATTATTATTATCATCCAGATGTCATTACTAATGCTGTCAAACGATGCATTTTTTAAAATCTGATTAATCACACTTTTGAATTTGGATTAATCACCAATATTACGAGTAGAATAAACTCAATAAACTTCAATTACATTAAAAAATACAATTTTATTGTCAGAATTCATAGAAGGTAAGGAATATAATATGTGGTATTTTTTGTGATTAATCACAACCCTAATGTGTAATACATTTTGGTACCGGTACCAACGTATTGGTATCGGGACAACCCTAAAGTATATATATATATATATATATATATATATATATATATATATATATATATATATATATATATATATATATATATATATATATATACACACATGGATCTTTACACATATATGTATGTATGTGTATATATATGTGTGTGTGAGAGAGAGAGTATATATATATATATATATGTATATATATATATATATATATATATATATATATATATATATATATATATATATATATATATATATCGTGTATATATATGCATTACATTAAAATAAAAGAATGATAGAACAATGCATAGACATTTATATTTATATATATATACACACAATACAAATATATATATATATATATATATATATATAAATATATATATATATATATATATATATATATATATATATATATATATATATATATATATATATATATATATATATATATGTCTTAATAAGGTTATCCAAAAAATAGTGCTCGATACCGTAGTAGAGCGCAATATATGTATGTGTGGGAAAAAAATCACAAGACTATTTCATCTCTACAGGCCTGTTTCATGAGGGGGGGTGTTCCCTCAATCATCATCTCCTGATGATTGAGGGAACACCCCCCCTCATGAAACAGGCCTGTAGAGATGAAATAGTCTTGTGATTTTTTTCCCACACATACATATATATATATATATATATATATATATATATATATATATATATATATATATATATATATATATATATACACATATATATATAAAAGCAGAAAGTATATATAAAGCATTTTATAAGCACAAAAATTATGACTAAAGTGATTTATTTTTTTTGTTTGTTTGCTTTCTTACTTCTAAAAGAGAATTTGTGTAGAATGTTTACTGTCTTACTGTATGACAAAATTATTCTTTGATTGCAATAAGAAACTTACATTTAATGTATTATAAGAAATTATGTAAAATAAAGCCTATAATTTTTTTGTGGTCCCCTTTATTTCAAAAAGTATCAGAATATTGGTATCGTCTATGGCGGCATGCTGTTACAATTTCGCTGCGCTTGTTGAGGGATGACAGGTCTGGACGGTAAATAATAAACAGTTTCTCTTTCAAGCAGAGGTTGCATCTTTTATTACCACTATTGTAAGGTGTGCTGGATGCAAGAATTTGCCATGTTATTGAATATTCAACATTATTGTCTTTGAGGTCCCAAATGTGTTTGCTGAGTTCTGTGGTATTTCACAGGTTTTTGACAAGGTTTGAACAATATACGACAGATCATCTCAAACCACAACAAAACAATTGCAAATGAGCCGTCGGCCCCCAGACAGAGTGACTCCAAAACCAACAAAGGCTGTAACTGTCGAAAGAAACCTGATTGCCCTCTCAACGGGGGGTGCTTACAAACATCAGTTGTCTACCAATCTAAGGTAATACGCAAGGACATTAACACATCCGACACATATGTAGGATTAACCGAGGGAGAATTCAAAACCAGATGGAACAATCACAAGGCTTCTTTCAGGAACAAAAACCTGCGAAATACCACAGAACTCAGCAAACACATTTGGGACCTCAAAGACAATAATGTTGAATATTCAATAACATGGCAAATTCTTGCATCCAGCACACCTTACAATAGTGGTAATAAAAGATGCAACCTATGCTTGAAAGAGAAACTGTTTATTATTTACCGTCCAGACCTGTCATCCCTCAACAAGCGCAGCGAAATTGTAACAGCATGCCGCCACAGACGGAAACACCTCCTAGGTAACACATGAGCCAATCACCACGCCCCTACACCAGCCTGTACCCACCCACTCTGTGCCCTATATAAACCATGGTATGTGAATGCTCCCATTAAAATCTCCTGATGATTGAGGGTACCCCCCCTCATGAAACAGGCCTGTAGAGATGAAATAGTCTTGTGATTTTTTTTTCCACACATACATATATTGCGCTCTACTACGGTATCGAGCACTATTTTTTGGATAACCTTATTAAGACATATATATATATATATATATATATATATATACATTAGGGTTGTCGTGATATCAATATTTTGATACCAGCACCAAAATGCATTTTGATACTTTTTGATACATTTCGAAATAGAGGGGACCACAAAAAAAAATATTGGCTTTATTTTAACATCATTTCTAATAATACATTAAATGTAAGTTTCTTATTGCAATCAAATAATCATTTAGTCTTACAATAAGACAGTAAATATTCTACACAAATTCTCTTTTAGAAGTAAGAAAGCAAAGAAAATAAATCTAAAGTGCAAATAATAATGCAGCTTCATCACTTTAGTCATCATTTTTGTGCTTAGGAAACTTTTTCTATGAGTTGAGCTCCAGACTTGTTTGTTTGTTCGGTGTGGTCATTACTGCCACCAGTGGTGGGAAGGTGTATTACACCTGATAAACTCTTATTTGGGCGACCCTGGAGGTTAAGAAACGTTGCTCCGTCTTGCCATAAAGTTGCATTTTGGACACTGGGATGAGTTGAATGGGATTGTAAGATGTTGAAGGCGTAGAAATAAATGAAGGTAGTTAGTTATGCAAGTGGTAAGATTTCCGCAGACGTCCGCACCCTGCATAAAAGACTGGTCTCCCACAACACTCAGCACTCAGCACATTGATTCCAAGGTGTACTCTTCTGCAAGCAGCCTTTAAGGTGCAGGAAGAGTGCTCAGAGGCTTCACCGCACGCACAAATTAATATTTCAACACTCCGACTCTGATTATTGATCAGGCCAGTCATTTCCACACATGCCGCCCACGGGAGACACGCGCTAATGATGCCGGTTCCACCGAGTCCGGCCAAGCCTTTTTGTTCGCTCCTCCGATGTTGTCTTCAAAAAGTTTCTTTGGACTTTTCTATCAGCTTCATCGGCGCCACCTTGAGATTCCAACGCCGCCACTCCTTTGACTCTTCTTTGTGAGCGGGTTTGACTCTTTGGCCAGCCACTCCATTCCCATCGCTGGGGTGACCATTCCATTCAGAAACTATTCTCCACTCCAACCCATTTCCACATTGCATTATTTGCTATAATAGTTATTACCAGATGAGGCAATTCCTGGAGGAATAGTGTGTGAACGCTCCAATGCTGAAGTTGAAGTGAAATGTTGACAGAATGTAGTATGAATGGAAGAATAGTTTCAACGTTGAAGAGTTTGAATTTCCAGGAAAACCGGAATTTGGTTTGGAACTTGGGAAAGTGTTAGTTAGAATGTCCAGGATGTGTTGATAATGGAATGCTTTGAATAGCTTGAAAAATGTGGGAATTTTGCAACTTGGAAAAATGTCCCATTCATTTCAATGGGAGCTTCCTGGAAATCGGGATTTTTTTTGAAAATGATTATGAGCATGAATGTCCTGAATGAGCTGAATTGGTTGGTGTTGGAATTGTTTAAATCGGTCAAGACAGTTTTTTTCATTGAAAAATGGTATTATGGAATTTCGGGAAAACCGGGAATTTTCCAAGTTCTCAAACCAATTTGTTTTTTTTTTGTCCTGACTAAGAGGAATGTTTGGACAGTGGAACGCTTGAAGTGGGTTGAAAAATGTGAAAGGAGTCATTGCACTAAAAAAGGTTGGAAATAAGGTTAGAAAAAACACAGGAATTCCTGGAAATTTGTTAAAAGTGGGACAATGACAGGATGAATTGAATGTGTTGACGATGTAATGGTTTGAATCGGTTGAAAAATGTGGGAATTGTGGAAGTTTGAAAAATGGATCATTCATTTTCAATGAGGAAAATGTCCCTAAAAACTGGAAATTCTCGGAAATCCAGGATTTTTTTTAAATAATTGCTGAAATGGAGAACACAATTCCTGAACAGGCTGAATATTTTGAAGTTGGAACAGTTTGAATTGGATAAAAAATGTGGGAGTTGTTGAACTTTGAAAAATGAACCATTCATTTTCATGGGAGCTTCCTGGAAATCGGGGATTTTTTTGAAAATGATTATGAGCATGAATGTCCTGAATGAGCTGAATTGGTTGGCGTTGGAATTGTTTAAATCGGTCAAGACAGTTTTTTTCATTGAAAAATGGTACTATGGAATTTCGGGAAAACCGGGAATTTTCCAAGTTCTCAAACCAATTTGGTTTTGTTTGTCTTGACTAAGAAGAATGTTTGGACAGTGGAACGCTTGAAGTGGGTTGAAAAATGTGAAAGGAGTCATTGCACTAAAAAAAGGTTGGAAATAAGGTTAGAAAAAACACAGGAATTCCTGGAAATTTGTTGAAAGTGGGACTATGACAGGATGAATTGAATGTGTTGACGATGTAATGGTTTGGATCGGTTGAAAAATGTGGGAATTGTGGAAGTTTGAAAAATGGATCATTCATTTTCAAGGAGGAAAATGTCCCTAAAAACTGGAAATTCTCGGAAATCCGGGATTTTTTTTTTAAATAATTGCTGAAATGGAGAACAAAATTCCTGAACAGGTTGAATATTTTGAAGTTGGAACGGTTTCAATTGGATAAAAAATGTGGGAGTTGTTGAACTTTGAAAAATGTCCCATTCATTTCAATGGGAGCTTCCTGGAAATCGGGAATTTTTTTGAAAATGATTATGAGCATGAATGTCCTGAATGAGCTGAATTGGTTGGTGTTGGAATTGTTTAAATCGGTCAAGACAGTTTTTTTCATTGAAAAATGGTATTATGGAATTTCGGGAAAACCGGGAATTTTCCAAGTTCTCAAACCAATTTGGTTTTGTTTGTCTTGACTAAGAGGAATGTTTGGACAGTGGAACGCTTGAAGTGGGTTGAAACATGTGAAAGGAGTCATTGCACTAAAAAAGGTTGGAAATAAGGTTAGAAAAAACACAGGAATTCCTGGAAATTTGTTGAAAGTGGGACAATGATAGGATGAATTGAATGTGTTGACGATGTAATGGTTTGAATCGGTTGAAAAATGTGGGAATTGTGGAAGTTTGAAAAATGGATCATTCATTTTCAATGAGGAAAATGTCCCTAAAAACTGGAAATTCTCGGAAATCCGGGATTTTTAAAAAATAATTGCTGAAATGGACAACAAAATTCCTGAACAGGCTGAATATTTTGAAGTTGGAACGGTTTGAATTAGATAAAAAATGTGGGAGTTGTTGAACTTTGAAAATTGTCCCATTCATTTCAATGGGAGCTTCCTGGAAATCGGGATTTTTTTTGAAAATGATTATGAGCATGAATGTCTTGAATGAGCTGAATTGGTTGGTGTTGGAGTTGTTTGAATCGGGCAAGAAATGTTGAAGTAGTAACAGTTTTTTATTTGAAAAATGGAATTATGGAATTTCGGGAAATCTGGGAATTTTTCAAGTTCTTAAACCAACTTGTTTTTTTTTGTCCTGACTAAGAGGAATGTTTGGACAGTGGAACTCTTGAAATGGGTTGAAAAATGTGAAAGGAGTCATTGCACTAAAAAAGGTTGGAAATAAGGTTAGAAAAAACACTGGAATTCCTGGAAATTTGTTGAAAGTGGGACAATGACAGGATGAATTGAATGTGTTGACGATGTAATGGTTTGAATCGGTTGAAAAATGTGGGAATTGTGGAAGTTTGAAAAATGGATCATTCATTTTCAATGAGGGAAATGTCCCTAAAAACTGGAAATTCTCGGAAAGCCGGGATTTTTTTTAAAATAATTGCTGAAATGGAGAACACAATTCCTGAACAGGCTGAATATTTTGAAGTTGGAACGGTTTGAATTGGATAAAAAATGTGGGAGTTGTTGAACTTTGAAAATTGTCCCATTCATTTCAATGGGAGCTTCCTGGAAATCGGGATTTTTTTTTGAAAATGATTATGAGTATGAATGTCCTGAATGAGCTGAATTGGTTGGTGTTGGAGTTGTTTGAATCGGGCAAGAAATGTTGAAGTAGTAACAGTTTTTTATTTGAAAAATGGAATTATGGAATTTCGGGAAATCTGGGAATTTTTCAAGTTCTTAAACCAACTTGGTTTTTTTTGTCCTGACTAAGAGGAATGTTTGGATAGTGGAACGCTTGAAGTGGGTTGACAAATGTGAAAGGAGTCATTGCACTAAAAAAGGTTGGAAATAAGGTTAGAAAAAACACTGGAATTCCTGGAAATTTGTTGAAAGTGGGACAATGACAGGGTGAATTGAATGTGTTGACGATGTAATGGTTTGAATCGGTTGAAAAATGTGGGAATTGTGGAAGTTTGAAAAATGGGGACGGTTTGAATTGGATAAAAAATGTGGGAATTGTTGAACTTTGAAAAATGTCCCATTCATTTCAATGGGAGCTTCCTGGAAATCGGGAATTTTTTTGAAAATGATTATGAGCATGAATGTCCTGAATGAGCTGAATTGGTTGGTGTTGGAATTGTTTCAATCGGTCAAGACAGTTTTTTTCATTGAAAAATGGTATTATGGAATTTCGGGAAAACCGGGAATTTTCCAAGTTCTCGAACCAATTTGGTTTTGTTTGTCTTGACTAAGAGGAATGTTTGGACAGTGGAACGCTTGAAGTGGGTTGAAAAATGTGAAAGGAGTCATTGCACTAAAAAAGGTTGGAAATAAGGTTAGAAAAAACACAGGAATTCCTGGAAATTTGTTGAAAGTGGGACAATGACAGGATGAATTGAATGTGTTGACGATGTAATGGTTTGAATCGGTTGAAAAATGTGGGAATTGTGGAAGTTTGAAAAATGGATCATTCATTTTCAATGAGGAAAATGTCCCTAAAAACTGGAAATTCTCGGAAATCCGGGATTTTTTTTAAATAATTGCTGAAATGGAGAACACAATTCAGGCTGAATATTTTGAAGTTGGAACAGTTTGAATTGGATAAAAAATGTGGGAGTTGTTGAACTTTGAAAAATGTCCCATTCATTTCAATGGGAGCTTCCTGGAAATCGGGAATTTTTTTGAAAATGATTATGAGCATGAATGTCCTGAATGAGCTGAATTGGTTGGTGTTGGAATTGTTTAAATCGGTCAAGACAGTTTTTTTTCATTGAAAAATGGTAAGTTGGAATTTCGGGAAAACCGGGAATTTTCCAAGTTCTCAAACCAATTTGGTTTTGTTTGTCTTGACTAAGAGGAATGTTTGGACAGTGGAACGCTTGAAGTGGGTTGACAAATGTGAAAGGAGTCATTGCACTAAAAAAGGTTGGAAATAAGGTTAGAAAAAACACAGGAATTCCTGGAAATTTGTTGAAAGTGGGACAATGACAGGATGAATTGAATGTGTTGACGATGTAATGGTTTGAATCGGTTGAAAAATGTGGGAATTGTGAAAGTTTGAAAAATGGATCATTCATTTTCAATGAGGGAAATGTCCCTAAAAACGGGAAATTCTCGGAAAGCCGGGATTTTTTCTAAATAATTGCTGAAATGGAGAACACAATTCCTGAACAGGCTGAATATTTTGAAGTTGGAACGGTTTGAATTGGATAACAAATGTGGGAGTTGTTGAACTTTGAAAATTGTCCCATTCATTTCAATGGGAGCTTCCTGGAAATCGGGATTTTTTTTTTAAAAATGATTATGAGCATGAATGTCCTGAATGAGCTGAATTGGTTGGTGTTGGAATTGTTTGAATCGGTCAAGACAGTTTTTTTCATTGAAAAATGGTATTATGGAATTTCGGGAAAACCGGGAATTTTCCAAGTTCTCAAACCAATTTGTTTTTTTTTTGTCCTGACTAAGAGGAATGTTTGGACAGTGGAACGCTTGAAGTGGGTTGAAAAATGTGAAAGGAGTCATTGCACTAAAAAAGGTTGGAAATAAGGTTAGAAAAAACACAGGAATTCCTGGAAATTTGTTAAAAGTGGGACAATGACAGGATGAATTGAATGTGTTGACGATGTAATGGTTTGAATCGGTTGAAAAATGTGGGAATTGTGGAAGTTTGAAAAATGGATCATTCATTTTCAATGAGGAAAATGTCCCTAAAAACTGGAAATTCTCGGAAATCCAGGATTTTTTTAAAATAATTGCTGAAATGGAGAACACAATTCCTGAACAGGCTGAATATTTTGAAGTTGGAACAGTTTGAATTGGATAAAAAATGTGGGAGTTGTTGAACTTTGAAAAATGAACCATTCATTTTCATGGGAGCTTCCTGGAAATCGGGGATTTTTTTGAAAATGATTATGAGCATGAATGTCCTGAATGAGCTGAATTGGTTGGCGTTGGAATTGTTTAAATCGGTCAAGACAGTTTTTTTCATTGAAAAATGGTACTATGGAATTTCGGGAAAACCGGGAATTTTCCAAGTTCTCAAACCAATTTGGTTTTGTTTGTCTTGACTAAGAAGAATGTTTGGACAGTGGAACGCTTGAAGTGGGTTGAAAAATGTGAAAGGAGTCATTGCACTAAAAAAAGGTTGGAAATAAGGTTAGAAAAAACACAGGAATTCCTGGAAATTTGTTGAAAGTGGGACTATGACAGGATGAATTGAATGTGTTGACGATGTAATGGTTTGGATCGGTTGAAAAATGTGGGAATTGTGGAAGTTTGAAAAATGGATCATTCATTTTCAAGGAGGAAAATGTCCCTAAAAACTGGAAATTCTCGGAAATCCGGGATTTTTTTTTTAAATAATTGCTGAAATGGAGAACAAAATTCCTGAACAGGTTGAATATTTTGAAGTTGGAACGGTTTCAATTGGATAAAAAATGTGGGAGTTGTTGAACTTTGAAAAATGTCCCATTCATTTCAATGGGAGCTTCCTGGAAATCGGGAATTTTTTTGAAAATGATTATGAGCATGAATGTCCTGAATGAGCTGAATTGGTTGGTGTTGGAATTGTTTAAATCGGTCAAGACAGTTTTTTTCATTGAAAAATGGTATTATGGAATTTCGGGAAAACCGGGAATTTTCCAAGTTCTCAAACCAATTTGGTTTTGTTTGTCTTGACTAAGAGGAATGTTTGGACAGTGGAACGCTTGAAGTGGGTTGAAACATGTGAAAGGAGTCATTGCACTAAAAAAGGTTGGAAATAAGGTTAGAAAAAACACAGGAATTCCTGGAAATTTGTTGAAAGTGGGACAATGATAGGATGAATTGAATGTGTTGACGATGTAATGGTTTGAATCGGTTGAAAAATGTGGGAATTGTGGAAGTTTGAAAAATGGATCATTCATTTTCAATGAGGAAAATGTCCCTAAAAACTGGAAATTCTCGGAAATCCGGGATTTTAAAAAAATAATTGCTGAAATGGACAACAAAATTCCTGAACAGGCTGAATATTTTGAAGTTGGAACGGTTTGAATTAGATAAAAAATGTGGGAGTTGTTGAACTTTGAAAATTGTCCCATTCATTTCAATGGGAGCTTCCTGGAAATCGGGATTTTTTTTGAAAATGATTATGAGCATGAATGTCTTGAATGAGCTGAATTGGTTGGTGTTGGAGTTGTTTGAATCGGGCAAGAAATGTTGAAGTAGTAACAGTTTTTTATTTGAAAAATGGAATTATGGAATTTCGGGAAATCTGGGAATTTTTCAAGTTCTTAAACCAACTTGTTTTTTTTTGTCCTGACTAAGAGGAATGTTTGGACAGTGGAACTCTTGAAATGGGTTGAAAAATGTGAAAGGAGTCATTGCACTAAAAAAGGTTGGAAATAAGGTTAGAAAAAACACTGGAATTCCTGGAAATTTGTTGAAAGTGGGACAATGACAGGATGAATTGAATGTGTTGACGATGTAATGGTTTGAATCGGTTGAAAAATGTGGGAATTGTGGAAGTTTGAAAAATGGATCATTCATTTTCAATGAGGAAAATGTCCCTAAAAACTGGAAATTCTCGGAAATCCGGGATTTTTTTTTAAAATAATTGCTGAAATGGAGAACACAATTCCTGAACAGGCTGAATATTTTGAAGTTGGAACAGCTTGAATTGGATAAAAAATGTGGGAGTTGTTGAACTTTGAAAAATGTCCCATTCATTTCAATGGGAGCTTCCTGGAAATCGGGAATTTTTTTGAAAATGATTATGAGCATGACTGTCCTGAATGAGCTGAATTGGTTGGTGTTGGAATTGTTTAAATCGGTCAAGACAGTTTTTTTCATTGAAAAATGGTATTATGGAATTTCGGGAAAACCGGGAATTTTCCAAGTTCTCAAACCAATTTGGTTTTGTTTGTCTTGACTAAGAAGAATGTTTGGACAGTGGAACGCTTGAAGTGGGTTGAAAAATGTGAAAGGAGTCATTGCACTAAAAAAGGTTGGAAATAAGGTTAGAAAAAACACAGGAATTCCTGGAAATTTGTTGAAAGTGGGACAATGACAGGATGAATTGAATGTGTTGACGATGTAATGGTTTGGATCGGTTGAAAAATGTGGGAATTGTGGAAGTTTGACAAATAGATCATTCATTTTCAAGGAGGAAAATGTCCCTAAAAACTGGAAATTCTCGGAAATCCGGGATTTTTTTTAAAATAATTGCTGAAATGGAGAACACAATTCCTGAACAGGCTGAATATTTTGAAGTTGGAACAGCTTGAATTGGATAAAAAATGTGGGAGTTGTTGAACTTTGAAAAATGTCCCATTCATTTCAATGGGAGCTTCCTGGAAATCGGGAATTTTTTTTTGAAAATGATTATGAGCATGAATGTCCTGAATGAGCTGAATTGGTTGGTGTTGGAATTGTTTAAATCGGTCAAGACAGTTTTTTTCATTGAAAAATGGTATTATGGAATTTCGGGAAAACCAGGAATTTTCCAAGTTCTCAAACCAATTTGGTTTTGTTTGTCTCAACTAAGAAGAATGTTTGGACAGTGGAACGCTTGAAGTGGGTTGAAAAATGTAAAAGGAGTCATTGCACTAAAAAAGGTTGGAAATAAGGTTAGAAAAAACACAGGAATTCCTGGAAATGTGTTGAAAGTGGGACAATGACAGGATGAATTGAATGTGTTGACGATGTAATGGTTTGAATCGGTTGAAAAATGTGGGAATTGTGGAAGTTTGAAAAATGGATCATTCATTTTCAATGAGGAAAATGTCCCTAAAAACTGGAAATTCTCGGAAAGCCGGTATTTTTTTTTTTTAAATAATTGCTGAAATGGAGAACACAATTCCTGAACAGGCTGAATATTTTGAAGTTGGAACGGTTTGAATTGGATAAAAAATGTGGGAGTTGTTGAACTTTGAAAAATGTCCCATTCATTTCAATGGGAGCTTCCTGGAAATCGGGGATTTTTTTGAAAATGATTATGAGCATGAATGTCCTGAATGAGCTGAATTGGTTGGTGTTGGAATTGTTTAAATCGGTCAAGACAGTTTTTTTCATTGAAAAATGGTACTATGGAATTTCGGGAAAACCGGGAATTTTCCAAGTTCTCAAACCAATTTGGTTTTGTTTGTCCTGACTAAGAGGAATGTTTGGACAGTGGAACGCTTGAAGTGGGTTGAAAAATGTGAAAGGAGTCATTGCACTAAAAAAGGTTGGAAATAAGGTTAGAAAAAACACAGGAATTCCTGGAAATTTGTTGAAAGTGGGACAATGACAGGATGAATTGAATGTGTTGACGATGTAATGGTTTGAATCGGTTGAAAAATGTGGGAATTGTGGAAGTTTGAAAAATGGATCATTCATTTTCAATGAGGAAAATGTCCCTAAAAACTGGAAATTCTCGGAAATCCGGGATTTAAAAAAAATAATTGCTGAAATGGAGAACACAATTCCTGAACAGGCTGGATATTTTGAAGTTGGAACGGTTTGAATTGGATAAAAAATGTGGGAGTTGTTGAACTTTGAAAAATGTCCCATTCATTTCAATGGGAGCTTCCTGGAAATCGGGAATTTTTTTGAAAATGATTATGAGCATGAATGTCCTGAATGAGCTGAATTGGTTGGTGTTGGAACTGTTTAAATCGGTCAAGACAGTTTTTTTTTCATTGAAAAATGGTATTATGGAATTTCGGGAAAACCGGGAATTTTCCAAGTTCTCAAACCAATTTAGTTTTGTTTGTCTTGACTAAGAAGAATGTTTGGACAGTGGAACGCTTGAAGTGGGTTGAAAAATGTGAAAGGAGTCATTGCACTAAAAAAGGTTGGAAATAAGGTTAGAAAAAACACAGGAATTCCTGGAAATGTGTTGAAAGTGGGACAATGACAGGATGAATTGAATGTGTTGACGATGTAATGGTTTGGATCGGTTGAAAAATGTGGGAATTGTGGAAGTTTGAAAAATGGATCATTCATTTTCAATGAGGAAAATGTCCCTAAAAACTGGAAATTCTCAGAAATCCGGGATTTTTTTTAAATAATTGCTGAAATGGAGAACACAATTCAGGCTTAATATTTTGAAGTTGGAACAGTTTGAATTGGATAAAAAATGTGGGAGTTGTTGAACTTTGAAAAATGTCCCATTCATTTCAATGAGAGCTTCCTGGAAATCGGGAATTTTTTTGAAAATGATTATGAGCATGAATGTCCTGAATGAGCTGAATTGGTTGGTGTTGGAATTGTTTAAATCGGTCAAGACAGTTTTTTTTCATTGAAAAATGGTACAATGGAATTTCGGGAAAACCGGGAATTTTCCAAGTTCTCAAACCAATTTGGTTTTGTTTGTCTTGACTAAGAGGAATGTTTGGACAGTGGAACGCTTGAAGTGGGTTGAAAAATGTGAAAGGAGTCATTGCACTAAAAAAGGTTGGAAATAAGGTTAGAAAAAACACAGGAATTCCTGGAAATGTGTTGAAAGTGGGACAATGACAGGATGAATTGAATGTGTTGACAATGTAATGGTTTGGATCGGTTGAAAAATGTGGGAATTGTGGAAGTTTGAAAAATGGATCATTCATTTTCAATGAGGAAAATGTCCCTAAAAACGGGAAATTCTCGGAAAACCGGGATTTTTTAAAAATAATTGCTGGAATGGAGAACACAATTCCTGAACAGGCTGAATATTTTGAAGTTGGAACAGTTTGAATTGGATAAAAAATGTGGGAGTTGTTGAACTTTGAAAAATGACCCATTCATTTCCATGGGAGCTTCCTGGAAATCGGGGATTTTTTTGAAAATGATTATGAGCATGAATGTCCTGAATGAGCTGAATTGGTTGGTGTTGGAATTGTTTAAATCGGTCAAGACAGTTTTTTTCAGTGAAAAATGGTATTATGGAATTTCGGGAAAACCGGGAATTTTCCAAGTTCTCAAACCAATTTGGTTTTGTTTGTCCTGACTAAGAGGAATGTTTGGACAGTGGAACGCTTGAAGTGGGTTGAAAAATGTGAAAGGAGTCATTGCACTAAAAAAGGTTGGAAATAAGGTTAGAAAAAAACACAGGAATTCCTGGAAATTTGTTGAAAGTGGGACAATGACAGAATGAATTGAATGTGTTGACGATGTAATGGTTTGAATCGGTTGAAAAATGTGGGAATTGTGGAAGTTTGAAAAATGGATCATTCATTTTCAATGAGGAAAATGTCCCAAAAAACTGGAAATTCTTGGAAATCCCGGATTTTTGTTTTGATAATTGCTGAAATGCAGAACACAATTCCTGAACAGGCTGAATATTTTGAAGTTGGAACGGTTTGAATTGGATAAAAAATGTGGGAGTTGTTGAACTTTGAAAAATAACCCATTCATTTCCATGGGAGCTTCCTGGAAATCGGGAATTTTTTTGAAAATGATTATGAGCATGAATGTCCTGAATGAGCTGAATTGGTTGGTGTTGGAATTGTTTAAATCGGTCAAGACAGTTTTTTTCATTGTAAAATGGTATTATGGAATTTCGGGAAAACCGGGAATTTTCCAAGTTCTCAAACCAATTTGGTTTTGTTTGTCTTGACTAAGAGGAATGTTTGGACAGTGGAACGCTTGAAGTGGGTTGAAAAATGTGAAAGGAGTCATTGCACTAAAAAAGGTTGGAAATAAGGTTAGAAAAAACACAGGAATTCCTGGAAATTTGTTGAAAGTGGGACAATGACAGGATGAATTGAATGTGTTGACGATGTAATGGTTTGAATCGGTTGAAAAATGTGGGAATTGTGGAAGTTTGAAAAATGGATCATTCATTTTCAATGAGGAAAATGTCCCTAAAAACTGGAAATTCTCGGAAATCCGGATTTAAAAAAAATAATTGCTGAAATGGAGAACACAATTCCTGAACAGGCTGGATATTTTGAAGTTGGAACAGTTTGAATTGGATAAAAAATGTGGGAGTTGTTGAACTTTGAAAAATGTCCCATTCATTTCAATGGGAGCTTCCTGGAAATCGGGAATTTTTTTGAAAATGATCATGAGCATGAATGTCCTGAATGAGCTGAATTGGTTGGTGTTGGAATTGTTTAAATCGGTCAAGACAGTTTTTTTCATTGAAAAATGGTATTATGGAATTTCGGGAAAAACGGGAATTTTCCAAGTTCTCAAACCGATTTGGTTTTGTGTATCTTGACTAAGAGGAATGTTTGGACAGTGGAACGCTTGAAGTGGGTTGAAAAATGTGAAAGGAGTCATTGCACTAAAAAAGGTTGGAAATAAGGTTAGAAAAAACACTGGAATTCCTGGAAATTTGTTGAAAGTGGGACAATGACAGGGTGAATTGAATGTGTTGAGGATGTAATGGTTTGAATCGGTTGAAAAATGTGGGAATTGTGGAAGTTTGAAAAATGGATCATTCATTTTCAATGAGGAAAATGTACCTAAAAACTGGAAATTCTCGGAAATCCGGGATTTTTTTTAAATAATTGCTGGAATGGAGAACAAAATTCCTGAACAGGCTGAATATTTTGAAGTTGGAACGGTTTGAATTGGATAGAAAATGTGGGAGTTGTTGAACTTTGAAAAATGTCTCATTCATTTCAATGGGAGCTTCCTGGAAATCGGGAATTTTTTTGAAAATGATTATGAGCATGAATGTCCTGAATGAGCTGAATTGGTTGGTGTTGGAATTGTTTAAATCGGTCAAGACAGTTTTTTTCATTGACAAATGGAATTATGGAATTTCGGGAAAACCGGGAATTTTCCAAGTTCTCAAACCAATTTGGTTTTGTTTGTCTTGACTAAGAGGAATGTTAGGACAGTGGAACGCTTGAAGTGGGTTGAAAAATGTGAAAGGAGTCATTGCACTAAAAAAGGTTGGAAATAAGGTTAGAAAAAACACAGGAATTCCTGGAAATTTGTTGAACGTGGAAAAAAAACTGTTTGGATTTCCAGGATGTGTTGACAATGTAATGGTTTGAATCGGTTGAAAAATGTGGGAATTGTGGAAGTTTGAAAAATGGATCATTCATTTTCAATGAGGAACATGTCCCTGAAAACTGGAAATTCTCGGAAATCCGGGATTTTTTTAAAATAATTGCTGAAATGGAGAACACAATTCCTGAACAGGCTGAATATTTTGAAGTTGGAACAGTTTGAATTGGATAAAACATGTGGGAGTTGTTGAACTTTGAAAAATGTCCCATTCATTTCAATGGGAGCTTCCTGGAAATCGGGAATTTTTTTGAAAATGATTATGAGCATGAATGTCCTGAATGAACTGAATTGGTTGGTGTTGGAATTGTTTAAATCGGTCAAGACAGTTTTTTTCATTGAAAAATGGTATTATGGAATTTCGGGAAAACCGGGAATTTTCCAAGTTCTCAAACCAATTTGGTTTTGTTTGTCTTGACTAAGAGGAATGTTTGGACAGTGGAACGCTTGAAGTGGGTTGAAAAATGTGAAAGGAGTCATTGCACTAAAAAAGGTTGGAAATAAGGTTAGAAAAAAACACAGGAATTCCTGGAAATTTGTTGAAAGTGGGACAATGATAGGATGAATTGAATGTGTTGACGATGTTTGAATCGGTTGAAAAATGTGGGAATTGTGGAAGTTTGAAAAATGGATCATTCATTTTCAATGAGGAAAATGTCCCTAAAAAACTGGAAATTCTCGGAAATCCGGGATTTTTTTTTAAATAATTGCTGAAATGGAGAACACAATTCCTGAACAGGCTGAATATTTTTAAGTTGGAAGGGTTTGAATTGGATACAAAATGTGGGAGTTGTTAAACTTTGAAAAATGTCCCATTCATTTCAATGGGAGCTTCCTGGAAATCGGGAATTTGGGGATTTTTTTTTAAATAATTAGGAGCATGAATGTCCTGAATGAGCTGAATTGGTTGGTGTTGGAATTGTTTGAATCGGTCAAGAAATGTTGAAGTAGTAACAGTTTTTTTATTTGAAAAATGGAATTATGGAATTTCGGGAAATCTGCGAATTTTTGAAGTTCTTAAACCAACTTGTTTTGTTTGTCTTGACTAAGAGGAATGTTTGGACAGTGGAACGCTTGAAGTGGGTTGAAAAATGTGAAAGGAGTCATTGCACTAAAAAAGGTTGGAAATAAGGTTAGAAAAAACGCAGGAATTCCTGGAAATTTGTTGAACGTGGAAAAATAACTGTTTGAATTTCCAGGATGTGTTGACAATGTAATGGTTTGAATCGGTTGAAAAATGCGGGAATTGTGGAAGTTTGAAAAATGGATCATTCATTTTGAAAATGTCCCTAAACACTGGAAATTCTCGGGAAATCCGGGATTTAAAAAAAATATTGTTGTAATGGAGAACACAATTTCTGAACAAGCTGAATATTTTGAAGTTGGAACGGTTTGAATCGGATAACAAATGTGGGAGTTGTTGAACTTTGAAAAATGTCCCATTCTTTTCAATGGGAATTTCAGGAAATTGGGGAATTTTTGGAAAAGAGGGAGTGGCTACGAGCAGCTCCTGACCCGGCTGACACTTCAAAGTGACATTTTCCGTGCGTCCTGCCATGATCTTTGTCTCCAGCGGATTTCGTGACGACACGTGAACCTCGTGGCAGGGGCTCATTTTTTCCTTCATTTTCCAGGGGGCGCTAGAGAGTCATTTTTTTGTTGGGGACCCCAAGAATATCACAATTTTGGTGCATATTAATTGCTTCAAAAATGCGATCGAAATGGGTGAAAAATACTAAAGAAGACATTTCAATCTGGTTTTTGTTGCTGATGAAACATTTTCACAACCAGTCAAAGGTTATACAAACTCCTTCTGCTTGAATGGATGTGGCCTAAAAACATATTTTTAAATATTTATTCTTAACAAAAATATTTTTTTGTTTTGTTTCGAATGTTGAAAATAATGAATCACGATGAATAAAAATGGTGATTCAGATCCATCCATTTTCTACCGCTTGTCCCTTTTAAGGCCAACACAGATAGATGCATACTTGCCAACCCTCCCAGATTTTCCGGGAGACTCCCGAAATTCAGCACCTCTCCCGAAAACCTCCCGGGACAAATTTTCTCCCGAAAATCTCCCGAAATTCAGGCGGAACTGGAGGCCACGCCCCCTCCAGCTCCATGCGGACCTGAGTGACGTGTTGACAGCCTGTTCACAACATTGCCGTAAACAGCAATGTTGTAACACTTTTAAACAGGACAATACTGCCATCTACTGTACATGCATATGTGACCCACCCATAATGTGTCACATTTTTGTGTTGATTTATTTATTTTATTTTGTGGTTTGAATTCGTTTTTGGAGCTGTCATTACACATTTATCAGTATTCACATTGGTCAGTAGGGGGCAGTAGGGCGTTTCTTCCCAATTGAATGCGATCACCTGCAGACCGGAAGTGTCTTGTCATTCCGATGAGCGCGACCAGTCTGTGAACAATTAAAACGTCCTGTGTGCTTTTTCCTCCTGTATAACAGGTTAGTTTTGGTGAATCAACTCACTGAATAATATCCATGTGATCTTTATAAGTTTAAGTACACATTCTGATGGTGGAGCCTAACTCTAAAGTGTTTGTGAGTTGTAGTTTGTATTTGTGAATGAATCCAGTGCACAGCTGCAGTAATCGATACAAAAAGGCGACGTGAGTGCGCAATGTTTATATAGGAACTTCTGATCCTAATTCAGACTCCCAAATTAGAGCTCCCGTTTTCTTATTGATTTTATAATGTATATGTTCTGAAATAGTGACAGAGAATAGAACAAGGATGGCCAATTCAACCCTTAACTCAACAATGAGTAGATGAGTGTTAAGTGTGTGTATATATGTAAATAAATGAACACTGAAATTCAAGTATTTATATATATATATATATATATATATATATATATATATATATATATATATATATATATATGTAATAAAATATATATATATATATATATATATAGCTAGAATTCACTGAAAATCAAGTATTTCTTATATATATATATATATATATATATATATATATATATATATATATATATATATATATATATGTAATAAAATATATATATATATATATAGCTAGAATTCACTGAAAATCAAGTATTTCTTATATATATATATATATATATATATATGTAATAAAATATATATATATATATATATATATATATATATATATATAGCTAGAATTCACTGAAAATCAAGTATTTCTTATATATATATATATATCTTAACCACGCCCCAAACCACACGCCCCCCACCCCCCACCTTCCGAAATCGGAGGTCTCAAGGTTGGCAAGTATGGATAGATGTGAATGGATATTGGTTGTGCAGCCCTAATCGTAACCCGGGAAGAACTTTAGGGCCGGGTGTTATACCTGAGCCAATAATCAATAAAAAATCCAATGAATAAAATAAAATGGACTTGACAATACATTTCCACGTCTGTCGCATTGCAGCCGAGTGCAAGAGGGTTCACTCTCTACGTCTTTGTATTCAATGTCGGAGTTGAACAAAGCGAGTGGAAGCTCTTGACAGAAACATGATTGACACATAGTATTTGAACAAAATGAGTGCGTGAACACGGACGAACAAGCAAGTGTTTGTTGGAACGTGATGGCAACAAAAAGACAACAAAACAAACCAACTAATGAAAAAAAACCTTCACTTTACAGTTTCAGCAAACAGTGAAAAATGTTGTTTGTTTAGGACAATTTCAAAAAAAGAAAATTGACTTCAAGTGGTAAAAATACTAATGAGAAGTTGAAAGTGTTTGTCTTATGAAATGAATACTTGCATTATTATTATTATTATTATTGTCTTTAAAATGAAGGTTAGTGTCAAAGTGGCGTTAGCAATAATCGCTTATTGACTTTGGCTCCAGACCTGCTGGTTATTGATCAGGTTATTGATCAGGTCTTCATGACGTGACACATGTGGCCATGTTTGAGTCATGATGTGGGTCAATGTGGTAGAGCTGATACCTTTAATTCATTTGATGAGCCAACAAACTTTGATTCATATTCTGTTGCTTGGATGAATGGTTTAAAGGAACTCATGGACTTCCTGGACTATGGTTTCTACATTGTTATTTTCATTATTTGATTTGTATTTAAATTAATACAAAAAAATAGAAGGTTATAGCAAGCAGAAACATATTTGTTTATTTTAAACTGATTTCCCTAAAATGCACATTTAGGCAATAAAGTGTGTTTTATTTGATAACTTGATTAATCGAACTAATCGATACACAATTACTAAAATAATTGATAGCTGCATGTTTGATTGGGATTGGCCAGCGATTGTTTTATTTTTTAATAAAAAAAAAAGGTTTAAGTTTATGGTAAGCAGAAATGTGTTTATTTGACCTATTTACCCTAAAATACGCATTGAGGCCATGACGTCTTTTATTTGCTTACTCGATTAATCAAACAAACTAATCGATAATCAATTACTTAAATTATCGATAGCTGCATATTTAATTGGGGTTGGCAAGTGATTGTTTTATTTCCTTTATTAAACTGATTAACATTGTGGGATTTTTCTGTATATATAATATTCATCAAAAATACAAGAAATCAAACCTCTGATTCCGAACACCTTAAATTCTAGTGGGGCGGTATAGCTCGGTTGGTAGAGCGGCCGTGCCAGCAACTTGAGGGTTGCGGGTTCGATTCCCGCTTCCGCCATCCTAGTCACTGCTGTTGTGTCCTTGGGCAAGACACTTTACCCACCTGCTCCCAGTGTCACCCACACTGCTTTAAATGGAACTTACATATTGGCTTTCACTATGTAAAGCGCTTTGAGTCACTAGAGAAAAGTGCTATATAAATATTATTCACTTCACTTCACTAGTACAGAGGTGTCCAGACTATATATATATATATATATATATATATATATATATATATATACATATATATATATATATATAAATACATACATATTTACATATATATATATATATATATATATATATATTTATTTATTTTATATATATATATATATATATATATATATAAAAATACATACATATTTACATACATATATATATATATATATATATATATATATATATATATATATATATATATATATATATATATATATATATATATATATATATAAATAAATATTTACATACATATATATATATATTTTTTTTTGTACATTCATATATAAGCATTTATATATAGTATATATGCACATACATATGTATATATATATATATATATATATATATATATATATATATATATATATTTATATATATATATATATATATATATACATATATATTTATATACACACATACATATATACATATGTATGTGTATATATACTATATATAAATGCTTATATATGAATGTACAAAAATATATGTATATATATGTATGTAAATATTTATATATATATATATATATATATATATATATATATATATATATATATATATATATATATATATGTATATGTATATGTATATATATGCTTATATATGTATGTACAAAATATATATATATATGTATGTAAATATGTATGTATTTATATATTTATATATATATATATATATATAAAATAAATAAATATATATATATATATATATATATATAAAATAAATATATATATATATATGTATGTACATATATATATATATATATATATATATATATACATATGTATGTGTATATATACTATATATAAATGCTTATATATGAATGTACAAAAATATATATATATATATATGTATGTAAATATTTATATATATATATATATATATATATATATATATATATATATATATATATATATATATATATATATATATATATATATATATGTATATATATATATATATATATGTATATGTATATATATATATATATATATATATATATATATATATGCTTATATATGTATGTACAAAAAAAAAATATATATATATATGTATGTAAATATGTATGTATTTATATATATATATATATATATATATATATATATATATATATATATATATATATATATATATAAAATAAATTAATGTGTCATGTGTGACCGTGTGTGTTGACTTTTTGTTGTGTCATGTGTGACTTTTAGTTGTGTTATATGTGACTGTGTGTGTTGACTTTTAGTTGTGTCATGTGTGACCATGTGTGTTGACTTTTTGTTGTGTTATGTGTGACCGTGTGTGTTGACTTTTCGTGTTTATTTGCCCCATGAGTGGGAAGGGTTGTTTGGATTGGGTCATATAAATACATTCTGTGCACACTAATGGTCATTAATGTTGTCCAGGAGATGGCGGCAAACTAAATGGGCAGATATTAAACTCCTGACATCTCGCGGGGCCAAAATGAAAATGGTGGGGGGGGCCGCACTTGGCCCGCAGTCCCGAGTTTGGGCAGTCCTGTTCTTGTCGTTCCCTTTGTTTTTGCCAGAAACACATTTTTGTTGTCCAGGATTTCTTCTCAGAGCACAAAACATTCATGAAAATGAAAATGACTTTTTCTGCAAGGTTCACCCAGAGCGTGGCGACCCCAGGAAGTAGTTTGTATGTAGCGGCTGACTCCGCCTCTAAAAGCCGGCTATTGGATTTTGCCCCCCCCTGGCCCCCCCCCCCCCCCCCCCGTCCCCCCATGGGCGCCGTAAGGAGTAAAAGGTGTGATGAAGCCAGCTTTAATATACGTTGTTGTGTGTGTGCGTCCTGGGGGGCCGCCAGCTTCTTCCCCACCTGCGCTATCAATCTGTGCCAGCGCTATACGCTAATTACCTCGCCGTTAATGTCCGCCAACTTCCTCTGGGCCTGGCGCCTGACGCCATCAGCATAATGAGAACTTTTCAGTGTGAATGGCTAAATATCTTCTTAAGTGATCGATAATGTGCATCATCATAAATCCGCACGTCGATACGGACTAATGGTCAAACATGGGGGAGGAGCTTCATGCAAATGCACGCCCCCCCCCTCCATCCCCCCCATGCCGCACACTTCCTCGCCACCCAGCAGGAAGTGTCATTAATTCTTCATGCAATTAAGGTCTTGTCCACCAGGGGAAAGAAGAGCGTGTTCTTCACTTCTTGGCAAGTAGCAGCGCCAGCAAGATGAAAGTCACATTCACGCTGCAAAAAGTCAGTCTTCAAAAACAAGAAAACAAAATACAAAAATGAGGGGTATTTTATTTGAACTAAGCAAAATGATCTGCCAATAGAACAAGAACATTCGACTTGTCAAGACTTTCCAAAACAAGTCAAATTAGCTAACCTCAATGAACACAAAAATAGCTTCAAATAAGTACAGGTAAAAGCCAGTAAATTAGAATATTTTGAAAAACTTGATTTATTTCAGTAATTGCATTCAAAAGGTGTAACTTGTACATTATATTTATTCATTGCACACAGACTGATGCATTCAAATGTTTATTTCATTTAATTTTGATGATTTGAAGTGGCAACAAATGACAATCCAAAATTCCGTGTGTCACAAAATTAGAATATTACTTAAGGCTAATACAAAAAAGGGATTTTTAGAAATGTTGGCCAACTGAAAAGTATGAAAATGAAAAATATGAGCATGTACAATACTCAATACTTGGTTGGAGCTCCTTTTGCCTCAATTACTGCGTTAATGCGGCGTGGCATGGAGTCGATGAGTTTCTGGCACTGCTCAGGTGTTATGAGAGCCCAGGTTGCTCTGATAGTGGCCTTCAACTCTTCTGCGTTTTTGGCTCTGGCATTCTGCATCTTCCTTTTCACAATACCCCACAGATTTTCTATGGGGCTAAGGTCAGGGGAGTTGGCGGGCCAATTTTGAACAGAAATACCATGGTCCGTAAACCAGGCACGGGTAGATTTTGCGCTGTGTGCAGGCGCCAAGTCCTGTTGGAACTTGAAATCTCCATCTCCATAGAGCAGGTCAGCAGCAGGAAGCATGAAGTGCTCTAAAACTTGCTGGTAGACGGCTGCGTTGACCCTGGATCTCAGGAAACAGAGTGGACCGACACCAGCAGATGACATGGCACCCCAAACCATCACCCAACCATGCACATTTTGCATTTCCTTTGGAAATCGAGGTCCCAGAGTCTGGAGGAAGACAGGAGAGGCACAGGATCCACGTTGCCTGAAGTCTAGTGTAAAGTTTCCACCATCAGTGATGGTTTGGGGTGCCATGTCATCTGCTGGTGTCGGTCCACTCTGTTTCCTGAGATCCAGGGTCAACGCAGCCATCTACCAGCAAGTTTTAGAGCACTTCATGCTTCCTGCTGCTGACCTGCTCTATGGAGATGGAGATTTCAAGTTCCAACAGGTCTTGGCGCCTGCACACAGCGCAAAATCTACCCGTGCCTGGTTTACGGACCATGGTATTTCTGTTCTAAATTGGCCCGCCAACTCCCCTGACCTTAGCCCCATAGAAAATCTGTGGGGTATTGTGAAAAGGAAGATGCAGAATGCCAGACCCAAAAACGCAGAAGAGTTGAAGGCCACTATCAGAGCAACCTGGGCTCTCATAACACCTGAGCAGTGCCAGAAACTCATGGACTCCATGCCACGCCGCATTAACGCAGTAATTGAGGCAAAAGGAGCTCCAACCAAGTATTGAGTATTGTACATGCTCATATTTTTCATTTTCATACTTTTCAGTTGGCCAACATTTCTAAAAATCCCTTTTTTGTATTAGCCTTAAGTAATATTCTAATTTTGTGACACACGGAATTTTGGATTTTCATTTGTTGCCACTTCAAATCATCAAAATTAAATGAAATAAACATTTGAATGCATCAGTCTGTGTGCAATGAATAAATATAATGTACAAGTTACACCTTTTGAATGCAATTACTGAAATAAATCAAGTTTTTCAAAATATTCTAATTTACTGGCTTTTACCTGTATATTCTCACTAATAACAAGTGCACTTTTCTTGCTAGAAAAAAAAGAGACCTTTTTGCTCAATATGTTGAAAAATATTCTTAAATGAAGTAAATGCTAGTGCCATTATCTTGACATAATGATATTACATTTCTTGAAAGCAGCAAACTTATACTAAAAACTCATTTATTGTTCTTAATGGAAAGGCAAGTGTCATGACTTGGTCTTGGGTGTGTGCTTTTCCCGGGATGCAACGGAAAGTTGGCTCGGGCGAGACGGGAATGTAGGTACATGATTTATTTCAACTATCAAAAA
The DNA here is from genome assembly GCF_033978685.3 of Nerophis lumbriciformis. NCBI lineage: Eukaryota > Metazoa > Chordata > Actinopteri > Syngnathiformes > Syngnathidae > Nerophis > Nerophis lumbriciformis. The sequence continues at coordinate 46,432,723 of NC_084561.2, read as the reverse complement.
AGGAATAAATGAAAGCGCGCACAGTGGCGGAGAATAAACTATGAAACCAAAAGACTATAGCAAAAAAGTACAAACGAAAAACACGCACAATGGCGGAGAACAAACTATGAAACCAAAAAGACTATAAACATGGAACAAAAACTTACTTGGCTTGGACAAAAAATAGTTGCATATGGAGAATGGACATGGAAAGAAGTATCAGGCATGGACAGAGCATAAATGTGGTGAGGTCGTCAGAAAGACAAACTGAAAAACAATGAACTTAAATACTACAGACATGATTAACGAAAACAGGTGCGTGACTCAAGACGTGAAACAGGTGCGTGACGTGACAGGTGAAAACTAATGGGTTGCTATGGTGACAAACAAGAGTGTACAATGAGTCCAAACGTGGAACAGGTGAAACTAATGGGGTAATCATGCAAACAAGACAAGGGAGTGAAAAGCCAGAAACTAAACAAAACATGACTTAAAACAAAACATGATTACACAGACATGACAGCAAGAAGGCAAGCGCTTGTTACTCTCGGGGTCTCCTAGCCGCTCAGGCTAATCATATTGTCTAAAAATGCATTTTTCCATGGATAACATGACATCATCACGCCAAGTGCGTGCTCTTTCAGTCAATTAGTGCGCATATATACATCCTAGCTCCCAGCCAAAAATGTTTTATTGTAATTTTGAAGAATTCATGTGAATGTGCATGAACTATTTATGTTCAAAATTGTTAGAAATGTCACATGTTAAATGTGTAAATATTAACTGTCAGTTTACTGTACTGTGCCAACTGTACTACTATATGAGTACCGTATTTTTCGGACTATAAGTGGCAGTTTTTTTCATAGTTTGGCCGGGGGTGCGACTTATACTCAGGAGCGACTTATGTGTGAAATGACGAACACGTTAGCGTAAAATATCAAATAATATTATTGATCTCATTCACGTAAGAGACTAGACGTATAAGATTTCATGGGATTTAGTGACAGATTGTTTGGTAAACGTATAGCATGTTCTATATGTTATAGTTATTTGAATGACTCTTACCATAATATGTTACGTTAACATACCATCAGGGCCGGCCCGTGGCATAGGCCATATAGGCAAATGCTAAGGGCGCCGTCCATCAGGGGGCGCCACGCCAGTGCCACAAATGTTGGAGAAAAAAAAAATAGAAAAGTTGGTACTATTATTTCTAAATACAAAAAATAATCCCACGTTAATTAAGATGCAGAGTAAAGCCTATTTAATAGAAATATTATTTGTTACAACATTACATATAGGTAATTACAGTACTCCCACCTTACATTCCTCAGGGACATTTGTATTAGATATTTTAAGCAGGTGTTTTTTGTTTACATTGTTATTGCCTTCTGGTTAGCTAATGTTTGCCCTGCAGGTAATAGTCACTTTTCCACCCCTTTATATATTAGGTACCTATAGTTGTAAGTAAAAAAAAAAAAAGGTCAAAGACAAAGCTATTCGGTTTCTTGTGAGTATATACACTTCACTGCCGATGTGGGGGGGCGCCACATAAAATCTTGCCTAGGGCGCCAGATTGGTTAGGGCCGGGCCTGCATACCAGTTGCTTATTTATGCCTCATATAACGTACACTTATTCAGCCTGTTTATTTATTTTAAATTGCCTTTCAAATGTCTATTCTTGCTGTTGGCTTTTATCAAATACATTTCCCCAAAAAATGCGATTTATACTCCAGTGCGACTTATATATGTTTTTTTTCCTTCTTTATTATGTCTTTTCAGCCGGTGCGATTTATACTCTGAAAAATACGTTATCTTTTCGTTTGTTTCATTGAAAATAAAAGAGCAAAGTCCATTTGGCTGTCATCTGTTTTAATTATGAGACACAATTGTGTCAAAGTCAGGATTTTTTATTTCATGCTTGAAATAAGAAATTCTTACTTTAAAAAAGTAGTTTTCTACTTGTGAGTGTTGATGACACAACACTTGATACTCTAGTTTCAAGCATGTTTTACTCAAGTCATCACATCTCAGCAACAAGCTGTAATATCTTACTGAGATCATTTAGGAGCAAAACACTTAAAACAAGTAAAACACTCTAACATGAAATCTGCTTAGTGAGAAGAATGATCTTATCAGACAGAAAATAAGCAAATATCACCCTTATTTGACATATTTCATCTTACTTACATTTCACTTTTTGCAGTGCATGTTTGGCAAGACAATGAAGTCAAAGAACATCCGGAATGTTCCGCAACCTTTGAATTGAAACCATTCTTCCTTTCAGTTCCTAACAATTCTCCGTTTGGATTGTGAAACATGCAGAGTCATCATAAATATGCAGAGTCATCATAAAGTCTGCATGGCTGAAATGAGGGCGCTAACTAACCTGACTCATTTATGTTTGCTGCTGGCGACTACTTCTTCTTATCGGTGGCAACTATTTCTTCTTCGTTGGTGGCGACTAGTTGTTATAGGTGACTACCGTATTTTCCGCACCATAAGGCGCCCTGGGTTATAAGCCGCGCCTTCAATGAACGGCATATTTCAAAACTTTGTCCACCTATAAGCCGCCCCGTGTTGTAAGCCGCATCTAACTGCGCTAAAGGAATGTCAAAAAAACAGTCAGATAGGTCAGTCAAACTTTAATAATATATTAAAAACCAGCGTGATGTGGGCGCGCATGGAGTCGTATATCAACATGGACGGAGCTGCGTGAAAAAAGCCACCCGGCCTCTTCGCGTAAACTTAAACTTACCTTAACCACTTGCTCATCTTTTCTTCATCCATCCCTTCGAGTTAGCTTTTATGATGACGCCGGCTGGAAAGGTCTCTTTTGGCAAGGTCTTCCTTTTGAATATCACCATGGGTGGAAGTTTCTGGCCATTAGCATGGCAAGCTAGAACCACAGTGAAGGATGACTTCTCATTCCCTGTGGTGCGAATATTCACCGTACGTGCTCCCGTTGTATCCACAGTGCGGTTCACAGGAATATCAGTTGCTGTGAAATAGTAATCCGTGTGATGGAGAGATTGCGTCTTTTCATGAACCGGATACCTGTCGCTTAGTAGGAGCCATTTTGTGGTCTTTACAGATGTAAACACACAAAGGAAATGAAACGGTAATATCCGCGCGCTTTTTCTTCTTCTACGCGGGCGGGTGGTTGCTTACAGTAGAAGAAGAAGCGCTTCCTGTTCTATGGGGGCGGGTGCTTACCTTGGCGGTTGCTTGCGTAGAAGAAGAAGCGCTTCCTGTTCTACCGGGAAAAAAGATGGCGGCTGTTTACCGTAGTTGCGAGACCGAAACTTTATGAAAATGAATCTTAATATTAATCCATATATAAAGCGCACCGGGTTATAAGGCGCACTGTCAGCTTTTGAAAAAATGTGTGGTTTTTAGGTGCGCCTTATAGTGCGGAAAATACGGTACGTATAATAATATTTTCAGTTGAAAAACTTTTTATTAAATACAGATTATTTTGGCCTTTTTTCTTACATTTTTCCTGTTTTGTGTCTTGTTTTTTTTTAGATGGATTGGTTATTATTTGAAATCCCACAACTGTTTTAGTTAGTGCTAATTTTGTGTTGAGCTGTTTGAAATAGGTTGATATTTAATGAATAAACATTTGCATAAAACAAAGTAATTGTCCCACGTTGACATTATTAAAAGCTTCAAAATGATTTGTAAACTCAGCGCAGAAAACAAAAACATATCTGTGAATAATTGCATTTAATTACGTGTTAACTACGGACTATTTGCAAATCAATCGTAATTAAACATTCAAATTGTTTGACAGCTTTAGTTCAGAACAATTGGAAGTATACAGAAAATAGATTTTTTATCACAATTCAATGAACACATTTTGAATATTTCATGTTTTTTTTATTTCTCATTTAATAAGTGAGGCCCTGCCGCCCCTTA
>NC_084561.2:46348823-46426323 GCF_033978685.3 Nerophis lumbriciformis | reverse complement strand
GGAAGAGAGGAATAAAAAAGGATAAAAAGGAGTAAGAGAAAAATAAAAAAGGATAAAAAGGAGTGAGAGAGGAATAAAAATGGATAAAAAGGAGTAAGAGATGAATAAAAAAGAATAAAAGGAGGAAGAGAGGAATAAAAAAGGATAAAAGGAGTAAGAGAGGAATAAAAAAGGATAACAAGGAGTAAGAGAGGAATAAAAAAGAATAAAAGGAGGAAGAGAGGATTAAAAAAGGATAAAAGGAGGAAGAGAGGAAGTAAGAAATGAGTGTTGCAGTTGAGAGCGAGTCAGCTGGACATTCAGCAGTTGAGACTGAGTCAGCTGGACATTCAGCAGTTGAGAGCGAGTCAGCTGGACATTCAGCGGCTGCTGTGCAACATTTTCTGTCAGATGACTCCTGGAAGAGAAGAAGAGGAATAAAGTCCTTCCAGGCGCAGAAAGAAACAACTAATCAAAATCACCTGCAAGTAAAAAATGTGCAGATTGACTATCAAAGTTTTGAAACGTCACATTTGGTCAAACATGAAGCAATAATCATATTTCCCAGCATGCATCCTGCTCACATATTAATTAGACACTAATTGAGATTTGTGCATGAATATGAACTCAGATTAAATATATTCTGCCTTCTTTTTTCATCCAATCTGCTTCAAATATCACAACAGCTTTTTATGACATCATCAATAAATGTATGCTTCAATTAATAATACATTAGAAAATATTCATAAGAAATCATTTTAAATTAATCAAGTATTTCTGATTCTGGAATATCTTCTCAATTATATTGCACACACACACACACACACACACACACACACACACACACACACACACACACACACACACACACACAGTAACGATGGAGACTGCTGCGTGTTTTATAGCCCAATAAAGAAAATACATTTTCCATAATCAAGCTTGTAACAATTCATATCAGACAGGAAGTGTAAACAGTTATTTTTATGAAGCTAAATATTATTTTATTTATTATATTTGTTTCTTAATGTCTTTATTGAGCAGAGTCAGTTCAATGTCAACATCAACAACAAATATTTGATTTGTCAGTGTAAAACAAATACAACATTTTGTGAGAATAAAACCACAAATAATAATAAAAAACATACACTAAAGTATGTCAAAAACAAATAAATACAATATTTGTTCATAGCGTGCAAAGTGTTGATGAATGTGATGATTGTTCATGTGAGGAGTGTGTGTGTGTGTGTGTGTGTGTGTGTGTGTGTGTGTGTGTGTGTGTGTGTGTGTGTGTGTGTGTGTGTGTGTGTGTGGGGGGGGCCAAAGATAGAAATATTCATTTACCCACATATGCGGTCCTCTCCAAGGTTTCTCATAGTCATTCACATGGACGTCCCACTGGGGTGAGTTTTTCCTTGCCCTTATGTGGGCTTTGTACCGAGGATGTCGTTGTGGCTTGTGCAGCCCTTTGAGACACTTGTGATTTAGGACTATATAAATAAACATTGATTGATTGATTGATTGATTGATTGATTGATTGATTGATTGTTAGGAGCATCAACACAACAATATTAGTCATAATAATATGAGTCATAATAATATTAGTCATGATAATATTAGTCATGATATTATTAGTCATAATGATATTAGTTATGATAATATTAGTAATAATAATATTAGTCATAATAATATTAGTCATGATAATATTAGTTATGATAATATTAGTCATAATGATATTAGCTATGATAATATTAGTGATCATAATATTAGTCATGATAATATTAGTCAAAATAATATTAGTCATTATAATATTAGTCATGATAATATTAGTCATGATAATATTAGTCATAATAATATTAGTTATGATAATATTAGTCATAATAATATTAGTCATGATAATATTAGTCATGATAATATTAGTTATGATAATATTAGTCATAATAATATTAGTCATAATAATATTAGTCATGATAATATTAGTTATGATAATATTAGTCATAATAATATTAGTCATGATAATATTAGTTATGATAATATTAGTTATGATAATGTTAGTCATAATAATTTTAGTCATGATAATATTAGTCATAATAATATTAGTCACGATAATACTAGTCATAATAATATTAGTCACAATAATATTAGTTATAATAATATTAGTCATAATAATATTAGTTATGATAATATTAGTCATAATAATATTAGTCATGATAATATTGGTCTTGATAATATTAGTTATGATATTATTAGTCATAATAATATCAGTCATGATAATATTAGTTATGATAATATTAGTCATAATAATATTAGCTATGATAATATTGGTGATCATAATATTAGTCATGATAATATTAGTCAAAAGAATATTAGTCATTATAATATTAGTCATGATAATATTAGTCATGATAATATTAGTCATAATAATATTAGTTATGAAAATATTAGTCATAATAATATTAGTTATGATAATATTAGTCATAATAATATTAGTCATGATAATATTAGTCATGATAATATTAGTTATGATAATATTAGTCATAATAATATTAGTCATAATAATATTAGTCATGATAATATTAGTCATGATAATATTAGTTATGATAATATTAGTCATAATAAAATTAGTCATGATAATATTAGTTATGATAATATTAGTTATGATAATGTTAGTCATAATAATTTTAGTCATGATAATATTAGTCATAATAATATTAGTCACGATAATACTAGTCATAATAATATTAGTCACAATAATATTAGTTATAATAATATTAGTCATAATAATATTAGTTATGATACTATTAGTCATAATAATATTAGTCATGATAATATTAGTCTTGATAATATTAGTTATGATATTATTAGTCATAATAATATTAGTCATGATAATATTAGTTATGATAATATTAGTCATAATAATATTAGCTATGATAATATTAGTAATCATAATATTAGTCATGATAATATTAGTCAAAATAATATTAGTCATAATAATATTAGTCATGATAATATTAGTCATGATAATTTTAGTCATAATAATATTAGTTATGAAAATATTAGTCATAATAATATTAGTTATGATAATATTAGTTATGATAATATTAGTCATAATAATATTAGTCATGATAATATTAGTTATGATAATATTAGTTATGATAATGTTAGTCATAATAATTTTAGTCATGATAATATTAGTCATAATAATATTAGTCATGATAATACTAGTCATAATAATATTAGTCACAATAATATTAGTTATGATAATATTAGTCATAATAATATTAGTTATGATAATATTAGTCATAATAATATTAGTCATGATAATATTAGTCATGATAATATTAGTTATGATAATATTAGTCATAATAATATTAGTCATGATAATATTAGTTATGATAATATTAGTTATGATAATGTTAGTCATAATAATTTTAGTCATGATAATACTAGTCATAATAATATTAGTCACAATAATATTAGTTATGATAATATTAGTCATAATAATATTAGTTATGATAATATTAGTCATAATAATATTAGTCATAATAATATTAGTCATGATAATATTAGTTATGATAATATTAGTTATGATAATGTTAGTCATAATCATTTTAGTCATGATAATACTAGTCATAATAATATTAGTCACAATAATATTAGTTATGATAATATTAGTCATAATAATATTAGTTATGATAATATTAGTCATAATAATATTAGTCATGATAATATTAGTCATGATAATATTAGTTATGATAATATTAGTCATAATAATATTAGTCATGATAATATTAGTTATGATAATATTAGTTATGATAATGTTAGTCATAATCATTTTAGTCATGATAATACTAGTCATAATAATATTAGTCACAATAATATTAGTTATGATAATATTAGTCATAATAATATTAGTTATGATAATATTAGTCATAATAATATTAGTTATGATAATATTAGTCATAATAATATTAGTCATAATAATATTAGTCATGATAATATTAGTTATGATAATATTAGTTATGATAATGTTAGTCATAATCATTTTAGTCATGATAATACTAGTCATAATAATATTAGTCACAATAATATTAGTTATGATAATATTAGTCATAATAATATTAGTTATGATAATATTAGTCATAATAATATTAGTCATGATAATATTAGTCATGATAATATTAGTTATGATAATATTAGTCATAATAATATTAGTCATGATAATATTAGTTATGATAATATTAGTTATGATAATGTTAGTCATAATCATTTTAGTCATGATAATACTAGTCATAATAATATTAGTTACAATAATATTAGTTATGATAATATTAGTCATAATAATATTAGTTATGATAATATTAGTCATAATAATATTAGTCATGATAATATTAGTCATGATAATATTAGTCATGATAATATTAGTCATAATAATATTAGTCATAATAATATTGGTCATGATAATATTAGTTATGATAATATTAGTCATAATAATATTAGTCATACTGGACTCTCATTGTGTTAGATCTGTTCATTTTAGAATTGATTTTATAACCTTGCTGTTTGTTTTTAAAGCTTTACATGGACTGGCACCTCACTATATCTCGGACCTCATCCAAATGTACAATCCTGCACGCGCTCTGAGGTCCGAGAGCCAGCTCCAGCTCGTGGTGCCCAAGACCAGACTTAAATCCAGGGGAGACAGGGCCTTCTCTGTGGTCTGGAACATTCTGCCCCTCCATGTTCAAACTGCTCCCACAGTGGACTCTTTTAAGTCTCGTCTTAAGACCCACTTTTATTCTTTGGCTTTTAACACTACCTGAGTTCTGTTGTCCTCTGTTGTCCTCTGTGGGGGTTTTTAAATGTTGATTTCTATTTACTGTTTTAATTGGTTTTTCCCTTTAAAATCGTTTTTAATCATATATTTATTGTTTTATTGTTTTTATATGTATTTACCTTTTGTTTTTTATTCAGTCAATGGTGGAGCATAATATTGTTTTTAATATTGTTTTTAAAATGGTTTTTAACATGGATGTGCAGCACTTTGGAAACATGTTTGTTGTTTAAATGTGCTATATAAATAACGTGGATTTGATTAGTCATAGTGATTGTATTAGTCATAGCTGCAACGTGAGGAGAAGGGCTCAACAATAACATAACATGTAACTCATATTACTCTTTTTAACTCTATATTATTTATATTTGTATCCAGAATAAAAACATATTTGAATGCATACATTCATGTAAAAGGTGTAAATATCACTCATTAATTGAGGTAGGACTTAAAGAAATAGACTTAGTTAGCAGAATAAGGGATTTATGCAAAAAAGCAAATGTCAACATTAGCATATATTACTAATTAGGTGCTATTATTTTACAAAGTAAAGTTTGCATTGAATTCAGCACATGGAAGTCAAATACTTCTCACATTTTTATCTTGTTGAAAAGAGGAAAAGGCAGATGATTAATTATTATTTTAGTCAACTCACACACACACACACACACACACACACACACACACACACACGCACACACACACACACACACACACACACACTCCTAAGAGTTAGTGCAAGATGAGAGGCTGTCTCCATGGCAACAAGGACACGCCTCTTCCTGACCCCGGATCCAACAGGTAAGTCTGAGTGACATCTCGCTCTGCTCTCCAAGTCCAAATGTCACCTTTTAGACGCAGAGAATGTTGTCCGTCATAGCGCTGGTTTTATAGAAGTAATCCTGTGTTGCTACTGTTTGTCCTCATCCTCCCGAGGCGGTTGTTTCTCGGAAATTTACCAAATTGCAAATTTCATCGGAAAAAAATTGCACTTTGGTTATGCAATCGCCAAAGTTCATCAGTTAGTTGGTTAGTTTGTTAATTAGTTAGTTAGTTAGCTCAAAAACGTATTGGCAGAGTTTGGGATGAAGTAACAAGTGATTACATTTTGGCGATGATCCGGATATTTTTGTTATTATTATTGGGAGGTAAGTCTTTACTCGCAGAGTGTTTTTTTTTAATTTTCTAATTAGTGGTACAAATATGTATATATATATATATATATATATATATATATATATATATATATATATATATATAAATAAATAAATAAAGTCATACATAATATTATTTATTAGTGATTCTCAGAGCCCAAAAAAGTCATATATGTATATGTATATATGCTCATATATGTATGTATATATATATATATTTTATGTACATACATGTGTATATATATATATTTTTTTATGTACATACATGTATATATATATATATATATATATATATATATATATATATATTTTATGTACATACATGTATACATATATATTTTTTTATGTACATACATGTATACATATATATATATATATATATATATATATATATTTTATGTACATACATGTATACATATATTTTTTTTATGTACATACATGTATACATATATTTTTTTTCATGTACATACATGTATATATATATATATATATACATATATATATATATTTTTTTATGTACATACATGTGTATATATATATATATATATATATGTATATATATATATATATATATGTATATATTCATATATATATATATATATATTTTTTTTTAATGTACATACATGTGTATATATATATATACATATATGTATATATATATGTATATATTCATTCATTCATTTATATTTATGTATATATATACATATATATATATATATATATATATATATATATATATATACATGTATATATATATAAACATATATATATATATATATACATGTATATATATATATATGTATATATATATATAAATATATACACTTATATTAAATATACATATAATATATATATATATATATATATGTGTCTACATATATATTTAATATATGTACAGATATTTATATTTGTATAAATATATATATATATATACAGTATATATATATATATATATATATATATATATATATATATATATATATATATATATATATATATATATATATATGTATATATACGCACATATATTTATGTATGTATATATGTACATATATGTACATAATATATGTACATATACATAAAATATGTATATACAGGACTGTCTCAGAAAATTAGAATATTGTGACAAAGAGCCCTTTATTTTCTGTAATGCAACTAAAAACATGAAAATGTCATACATTCTGGATTCATTACACATCAACTGAAATATTGCAAGCCTTTTATTATTTTAATTTAGCTGATTATGGCATACAGCTTAAGAAAACTCAAATATCCTATCTCAAAAAATTACAATATTTCCTCAGACCAAGTAAAAAAGAAAGATTTATAACAGCAAAAGACAATCAAACATTTGAAAATGTCAATGAATGCACTCAGTACTTTGTTGGGAATCCTTTTGCACGGATGACTGCATCAATGCGGCGTGGCATGGAGGCAATCAGCCTGTGGCATTGCTGAGGTGTTATGGATGCTTCAATAGCGGCTTTTAGCTCATTTGCATTATTGGGTCTGGTGTCTTTCAGCTTCATCCTCACAATACCCCACAAATTCTCTATGGGGTTCAGGTCAGAGGAGTTGGCAGGCCAATGGAGGACAGTAATGCCATGGTCAGTGCACCAGTTACTGGTGGTTTTGGCACTGTGGGCAGGTGCCAGATCATGCTGGAAAATGAAATGATCATCTCCATAGAGCTTTTCAACAGATGGAAGGAAGCATGTAGTGCAGGATGTATGACATTTTTGTTTTTTTAGTTGCATTACAGAAAATAAAGGACTTTATCACACTATTCTAATTTTCTGAGACAGTCCTGTATATACATACATACATACATATACATATATGTATGAATGTATGTATAATTGACATGGATTTTTGAGAAAGATGAACCAATTTAGAAGAAAGATGAATATGAATAATTAGTTTTGTGCTGCTGTACTTCTTTGTGATGTATTTTTACTGCCACAGTTGTTGTGTACCAAAGAGGAAACATGTAATTACAACGTCACTAGGGCTTCACTTCTTTTTCCACTTGCATGTTAGTGACGAGTGTTGCTGAAAAGGTGCAGCAGTTTCACGTTTAAAGACACCGGAAGGATCTTGCATCATTTTCCTGATGCAATTGGAGTGTGAGTCAGAACCATGGCAGTTGTGTGTGTGTGTGTGCGTTGATGGAAGATGTCAGTGTGTTGCAATGGTGATGACTTTATTAGAGTTAGTCATCATGCAGGCTGGCAGCCATCTTCAGTAATGATGCTCGTGTGAGAATTGGAAATATTACAAGAGTTTGTTTGGGATGTCAGCCTGCAGCCTTTGGTGAACTCTCACCCTCGCTTCACTGGGAAGATGTCCACCTCCATATACCCATATATATACCCATATATATATATATATATATATATATATATATATATATATATATATATATATATATATATATATATATATATATATATATATGTATGTGTGGGAAAAAAAATCACAAGACTATTTCATCTCTACAGGCCTGTTTCATGAGGGGGGGTACCCTCAATCATCAGGAGATTTTAATGGGAGCATTCGCATACCATGGTTTATATAGGGCACAGAGTGGGTGGGTACAGGCTGGCGTAGGGGCGTGGTGATTGGCTCATGTGTTACCTAGGAGGTGTTTCCGTCTATGGCGGCATGCTGTTACAATTTCGCTGCGCTTGTTGAGGGATGACAGGTCTGGACGGTAAATAATAAACAGTTTCTCTTTCAAGTATAGGTTGCATCTTTTATTACCACTATTGTAAGGTGTGCTGGATGCAAGAATTTGTCATGTTATTGAATATTCAACATTATTGTCTTTGAGGTCCCAAATGTGTTTGCTGAGTTCTGTGGTATTTCGCAGGTTTTGGTTCCTGAAAGAAGCCTTGTGATTGTTCCATCTGGTTTTGAACTCTCCCTCAGTTAATCCTACATATGTGTCGGATGTGTTAATGTCCTTGCGTGTTACCTTAGATTGGTAGACAACTGATGTTTGTAAGCACCCCCCGTTGAGAGGGCAATCAGGTTTCTTTCGACAGTTGCAGCCTTTGTTGGTTTTGGAGTCACTCTGTCCGGGGGCCGACGGCTCATTTGCAATTGTTTTGTTGTGGTTTGAGATGATTTGTCGTATATTGTTCATACAGCTGTAGCTCAATTTAATGTTGTTCTTGTTGAATACTTTTCTTAGGGTGTTGTCTTTGGGAAAGTGTTTGTCAATCAGATTGAGGAATTTGTGTCCAATGTTAGTTGAGACGTTTTTGCTGTATGGGGGGTTGTACCAGATGATGTCGTTTCGTTTTCTGTTCTTTTTTGGTTGGTATCCTGGCGTGGGTTCATAGGTGAGGGTGAAATTGTATCCGCTTTCATCAAGGGCTTTTTGGTACGGGGGGGTTGCTTGGTCAAATTCAGCTTTGCTAGATGACAGCATCGATAGCCTTTTATTAATTCCGGTACGTATTCTTTTCGTAGTGGTGGGTGGGTGGTTGCTGTCATGGTGCACGTATTGGAGTGTTGTGTTGGGTTTCGTGAATGGTTGGTAGCTGTTATTTCTCAGGTTGAAAGTGACGTCAAGGAAGTTGACGGTTTGCTTGTTGGCTTCAATCGTGATCCGTAGGCCGTTCTCTTTGAAAATTTGGCATATGCGCTTCTTGGTATTCTCGCTGCTCCTTGGCGAGGCGCGACACACTGCCAGTCCGTCATCACGGTAAATACCAAGGTTCAGATTGAGGCTAGCGAGCTGGGAGAGGAGGAAACGCCCAACGAGCCTATATATATATATATATATATATATATATATAGGCCCTGCGATGAGGTGGCGACTTATCCAGGGTGTATCCCGCCTTCCGCCCGATTGTAGCTGAGATAGGCTCCAGCGTCCCCCGCAACCCCAAAAGGGAATAAGAGGTAGAAAATGGATGGATGGATATATAAATATATATATATATATATATATATATATATATATATATATATATATATATATATATATATATATATATATATATATATTTATATATTTATATATATATATATATATATATATATATATATATATATATATATATATATATATATATATATATATACATACATACATACAAGGCGGTATAGCTTGGTTGGTAGAGCGGCTGTGCCAGCAACTTGAGGATTCCAGGTTCGATCCCCGCTTCCACCATCCTAGTCACTGCCGTTGTGTCCTTGGGCAAGACACTTTACCCACCTACTCCCAGTGCCACCCACACTGTTTTAAATGTAACTTAGATATTGGCTTTCGCTATGTAAAGCGCTTTGAGTCACTAGAGAAAAGTGCTATATAAATATAATTCACTATATATATATATATATACATATATATATATATATATATATATATATATATATATATATATATATATATATTTATATATATATATATATAAAATCTTAGTTATATTGTAAAACTTACAAACGCCGCTTAGAGTGATGAATAAAGAATCCATATAGGTAGAAACGCTATGGACGGCACATCTACTTCCGGTTGAAAGCATCAAATAGAAGGACACTGTAGCATCTGCAGTGAGCGAACCCGTCCAAAAGATGGCGCTATAACACAGTGTATTTTTTTTATTTTATTTTTATTTTTTTACTATTTGTATTATGGCCGCCAGCGAAGAAAAATCCATCAATGAGCCGCACCGTTTTATAAGCCGCAGGGTAGAAAGCGTGGGGGGAAAAAGTATCGGCTTACAGTCGGGCTTTGTACCGAGGATGTCGTTGTGGCTTGTGCAGCCCTTTGAGACACTTGTGATTTAGGGCTATATAAATAAAGATTGATTGATTGATTGATACAGTCAAGAAGTTCCAGTAAAATGAGTTGTACAACGTTGAACTCTGACGTTTCAAAGCTTGAGTGAAATGCAGCTAAAGAAAACAGGAATAGGTCTTTGGAGATCAACTGCTCCTCAGCTTTCAGGCAATTTAGATTTGATTAAAAAATAGACATGATTGACAGGAAATTAGAGCGGACCTGTCAAGCACATCTGAGAGAAGGACAACTATTATTCTAATATTGAATGTTTGCTTGTTTGAAAGTCCCCCATCGCTGACTTCTCATTTCCCTGTCAGACACATTTGCTTGGAAAGTGTGCGCTACTTTCTTCTATTTGTCTTACAAAAGATGCTTTCCCACAGAGAGGAAGGTGAGCGAAGGATGTGTGTGGTCTTCATCAAGTGGATTATTAAAGATGGAGCTGAACACTGCATCATCTTTCTCAGCTTCTCTTTGTCTGTTTATTGACAACTTCATCCATCCATCCATCTTCTTCCGCTTATCCGAGGTCGGGTCGCGGGGGCAGCAGCCTAAGCAGGGAAGCCCAGACTTCCTTCTCCCCAGCCACTTGGTCCAGCTCTTCCTGTGGGACCCCGAGGCGTTCCCAGGCCAGCCGGGAGACATAGTCTTCCCAACGTGTCCTGGGTCTTCCCCGCGGCCTCCTACCGGTCGTACGTGCCCTAAACACCTCCCTAGGGAGGCGTTCGGGTGGCATCCTGACCAGATGCCCGAACCACCTCATCTGGCTCCTCTCCATGTGGAGGAGCAGCGGCTTTACTTTGAGCTCCTCCCGGATGGCAGAACTTCTCACCCTATCTCTAAGGGAGAGCCCCGCCACCCGGCGGAGGAAACTCATTTCAGCCGCTTGTACCCGTGATCTTGTCCTTTCGGTCATAACCCAAAGCTCATGACCATAGGTGAGGATGGGAACGTAGATCGACCGGTAAATTGAGAGTTTTGCCTTCCGGCTCAGCTCCTTCTTCACCACAACGGATCGATACAGCGTCCGCATTACTGAAGACGCCGCGCCGATCCGCCTGTCGATCTCACGATCCACTCTTCCCTCACTCGTGAACAAGACTCCGAGGTACTTGAACTCCTCCACTTGGGGCAAGATCTCCTCCCCAACCCGGAGATGGCACTCCACCCTTTTCCGGGCGAGAACCATGGACTCGGACTTGGAGGTGCTGATTGTCATCCCAGTCGCTTCACACTCGGCTGCGAACCGATCCAGCGAGAGCTGAAGATCCTGGCCAGATGAAGCCATCAGGACCACATCATGTTTAAAAAGCAGAGACCTAATCCTGCAGCCACCAAACCAGATCCCCTCAACGCCTTGACTGCGCCTAGAAATTGTGTCCATAAAAGTTATGAACAGAATCGGTGACAAAGGGCAGCCTTGGCGGAGTCCAACCCTCACTGGAAACGTGTCCGACTTACTACCGGCAATGCGGACCAAGCTCTGGCACTGATCATACAGGGAGCGGACTGCCACAATCAGACAGTCCGATACCCCATACTCTCTGAGCACTCCCCACAGGACTTCCGGAGGGACACGGTCAAATGCCTTCTCCAAGTCCACAAAACACATGTAGACTGGTTGGGCAAACCCCCATGCACCCTCAAGGACCCTGCCGAGAGTATAGAGCTGGTCCACAGTTCCACGACCAGGACGAAAACCACACTGTTCCTCCTGAATCCGAGGTTGGACTATCCGGCGTAGCCTCCTCTCCAGTACACCTGAATAGACCTTACCGGGAAGGCTGAGGAGTGTGATCCCACGATAGTTAGAACACACCCTCCGGTTCCCCTTCTTAAAGAGAGGAACCACCACCCCGGTCTGCCAATCCAGAGGTATCGCCCCCGATGTCCACGCGATGCTGCAGAGTCTTGTCAACCAAGACAGCCCCACAGCATCCAGAGCCGTAAGGAACTCCGGGCGGATCTCATCCACCCCCGGGGCCTTGCCACCGAGGAGCTTTTTAACTACCTCAGCAATACCTCAGTTGCTGAGGTATTGACAACTTGTACTTCAACATTACAAGAAGGCAAATCAATCATAAATAGAATTTTGAGTAGAATTTGCGTGAATGCAAACCGCTGAACCGCCGAATTTGGGGAAAGGGAAAACATGTTTAGTGTTTGATATACAAACCTCGTTTCCATATGAGTTGGGAAATTATGTTAGATGTAAATATAAACAAAATCCAATGATTTGCAAATCATTTTCAAGCCATATTCAGTTGAATATGCTACAAAGACAACATATTTCATGTTCAAACTCATAAACATTTTTTTTTTTTTTGCAAATAATCATTAACTTTAGAATTTGATGGCAGCAACACGTGACAAAGAAGTTGGGAAAGGTGGCAATAAATACTGATAAAGTTGAGGAATGCTCATCAAACACTTATTTGGAACATCCCACAGGTGTGCAGGCTAATTGGGAACAGGTGGGTGCCATGATTGGGTATAAAAACAGCTTCCCAAAAAATGCTCAGTCTTTCACAAGAAAGGATGGGGCGAGGTACACCCCTTTGTCCACGACTGCGTGAGCAAATAGTCAAACAGTTTAAGAACAACGTTTCTCAAAGTGACATTGCAAGAAATGTAGGGATTTCAACATCTACGCTCCATAATATCATCAAAAGGTTGAGAGAATGTGGAGAAATCACTCCACGTAAGCGGCATGGCCGGAAACCAACATTGAATGACCGTGACCTTCCATCCCTCAGACGGCACTGTATCAAAAAGCCACATCAATCTCTAAAGGATATCACCACATGAGCTCAGGAACACTTCAGAAAACCACTGTCACTAAATACAGTTGGTCGCTACATCTGTAAGTGCAAGTTAAAGCTCTACTATGCAAAGCCAAAGCCATTTATCAACAACACCCAGAAACGCCGCCGGCTTCTCTGGGCCCGAGATCATCTAAGATGGACTCATGCAAAGTGGAAAAGTGTTCTGTGGTCTGACGAGTCCACATTTCAAATTGTTTTTGGAAATATTGGACATCGTGTCAGCCGGACCAAAAAAGAAGCGAACCATTCGGACTGTTCTAGGCACATAGTTCAAAAGCCAGCATGTGTGATGGTATGGGGGTGTATTAGTGCCCAAGACATGGGTAACTTACACATCTGTGAAGGCACCATTAATACTGAAAGGTACAAACAGGTTTTTGGAGCAACATATGCTGCCATCTAAGCGCCGTCTTTGTCATGGACGCCCCTGCTTATTTCAGCAAGACAATGCCAAGCCACATTCAGCACGTGTTACAACAGCGTGGCTTCGTAAAAAAAAGAGTGCGGGGTTCAATCCCCACCTAGTACCAACCTCGTCATGTCCGTTGTGTCCTGAGCAAGACACTTCACCCTTGCTCCTGATGGGTGCTGGTTAGCGCCTTGCATGGCAGCTCCCTCCATCAGTGTGTGAATGTGTGTGTGAATGGGTAAATGTGGAAGTAGTGTCAAAGCGCTTTGAGTACCTTGAAGGTAGAAAAGCGCTATACAAGTACAACCCATTTATCATTTATTTACTTTCCTGGTTCCGCCTGCAGTCCAGACCTGTCTCCCATCGAAAATGTGTGGCGCATTATGAAGCGTAAAATACGACAGCGGACTGTTGAACGACTGAAGCTCATAAAACATAAAACAAGAATGGGAAAGAATTCCACTTTCAAAGCTTCAACAATTAGTTTCCTCAGTTCCCAATCGTTTATTGAGTGTTGTTAAAAGAAAAGGTCATGTAACACAGTGGTGAACATGCCCTTTCCCAACTACTTTGTCACGTGTTGCAGCCATGAAATTCTAAGTTAATGATTATTTGCAAAAAAATAAATAAAGTTTATGAGTTTTGAACATCAAATATGTTGTCTTTGTAGCATATTCAACTGAATATGGCTTGAAAAGGATTTGCAAATCATTGTATTCCGTTTATATTTACATCTAACACAATTTCCCAACTCATATAGAAACGGGGTTTGTATGTGGAGAGTAGTGTGTGTGCATGGTTGAAAGGTCGGAATCGGGTTTAAAAAGTTTGATAATTTAGGGCATTGTAGAACAACGAATATGTCCATTCAGTTGAATGGGAACTTCCTAGAAATTTGGGGGAAACCGGGAATTTTTGAAAATATTGCTACCAACACAATTGTCCTCGAGCAGTGTTTTTTTAAACTTTTTTGAGTCAAGGCACATTTTTTGCGTTGAAAAAATGCGGAGGCACACCACCAGCACAAATCATTAAAAAATTAAACTCAGTTGACAGTAAAAAGTGGTTGTTGGATATGACTTTAAACCATCACCAAGCATGCATCACTATAGCTCTTGTCTCAAAGTAGGTGTACTGTCACCACCTGTCACATCACACCCTGACTTATTTGGACTTGTTTCCTGTGTGTAGTGTTTTAGTTTTTGTCTTGCGCTCCTATTTTGGTGGCTTTTTCTCTTTTTTTGGTATTTTCCTGTAGCAGTTTCATGTCTTCCTTTGAGCGATATTTCCCGCATCTACTTTGTTTTAGCAATCAAGAATATTTCAGTTGTTTTTATCCTTCTTTGTGGGGACATTGTTGATTGTCATGTCATGTTCGGATGTACATTGTGGACGCCGTCTTTGCTCCACAGCAAGTTTTTGCTGTTGTCCAGCATTCTGTTTTTGTTTACTTTGTAGCCAGTTTAGTTTTAGTTTCGCTCTGCATAGCCTTCCCTAAGCTTCAATGCCTTTTCTTAGGGGCACTCACCTTTTGTTTATTTTTGGTTTAACATTAGACACCTTTTTACCTGCACCCTGCCTCCCGCTGTTTCCCACATCTACAAAGCAATTAGCTACCGGCTGCCACCTACTGATATGGAAGAGTATAACACGGTTACTCTGCCGAGCTCTAGACAGCATAGACACTCAACAACAACACATTATTTGCGGATTATAATTACTGCTTTGCAAAAAATATTTTTGACCCAAATAGGTGAAATTAGATCATCTCCCACGGCACACCAGACTGTATCTCACGGCACACTAGTGTGCCGCGCAGGCCCGGCCCTAACCAATCTGGCGCCCTAGGCAAGATTTTAGGTGGCGCCCCCCCACATCGGCAGTGAAGTGTATATACTGACAAGAAACCGAATAGCTTTGTCTTTGACCTTTTTTTTTTTACTTACAACTATACCTAATATATAAAGGGGTGGAAAAGTGACTATTACCTGCAGGGCAAACATTAGCTAACCAGAAGGCAATAACAATGTAAACAAAAAACACCTGCTTAAAAGATCTAATACAAATGTCCCTGAGGAATGTAAGGTGGGAGTACTGTAATTACCTAACGTTACATTATTATTTTCCATAACAATTTAGCCCCCTCCACAATATTAACCCGACGTTAAAACAGAACTAGCTATTTATTGATTAGCAATTGACGACTCATGTAACATTAGCTTAATGCTAAAAAGCCAGGTTACTATCACATTCTGTAACAGACAAATAATTTCATGTAGGCTAACGTTACCTACCTGCTACCTCTGTCTTTTCTCGTTTCTCCTCCTCTTCTTTTCTCTTTTTTCTTCCCTGGGCACCTGACAGTTTTGGCCGTTTTGACATCTTGTGTTGATTTTTTGATGTGGTGACGTACAAAAAGAGTCATGATACGGGAAGGGAGGGGGCACACCGTGCGGGGGGGGGGGGGGGGGGGGGGATGTTGTAACAAATAATAATTCTATTAAATAGGCTTTACTTTGCATTTTAATTAACGTGGGATTATTTTTTGTATTTAGAAATAATAGTACCAACTTTTTTTTCGTTTTCTCCAACATTTGTGGCACTGGCGTGGCGCCCCCTGATGGACGGCGCCCTTAGCATTTGCCTATACGGCCTATGCCACGGGCCGGCCCTGGTGCCGCGGCACAGTGGTTGAAAAACACTGTCCTAGAGGATATGAATGGCTTGGTGTTGGAATTTTTTGCAATGGGTTGAAAAATGTTGACGCAGTAAGAGTTTGAATTGAGAACGGTTATTTCAGAATTTCAGGAAAACTGGGAATTTGTCCAAAAAGAAAACTTAATAATTTTTGTTGGGAATGTTTTGAAGGTGGAATGGTCACAAACGGTTGACAAATGTGGACTGTGAAAACTTCTTAGGAAGAGGTGAAAATAGGGCTTTGGAAAACCGAGAATTCTGGGAATTCCTGGAATTATTTTTTTTTATTGTAAAATGGCAGTTTGATTGTCTAAGGTGTTATTGTGTTGAAACAAGGACGTTTCTTTTTGTAGGAGGGGAGGTATGTAACCTATTTTTATGGGCTTGCCTCTTTGTCATGTTAAATTCCTGTTATAAGCTGTTATACAGTATATGCCTTGAGCTCTTATTTTGAAGGCCCTAAGAGCGGAAGTGGTGACACGTTAAGTGGAGTGGAGGTTTTTGAAAGAAAGGAAATAAAGTGTTCCTCCGTTGTTATTTTGTACTTTTATACAGTATATGCGACATATATAAACCCTCGGTTACAATAACAAACACGGAGGCTCCAGTTTTACACGAGGACCACTTTATTTAAAACTTTTTTTTTTTTATAAACCTTTATTTATAAATTCCAACATTAACAAACAGTCGAAAATAATAATGAAAGTAAATACAGAAACAGTACAAATTAGCGCCATGGGGTTGTAAATTCAAAGTGACTAAAATAGAATACTTTATTTAAAACGTTTCTCTGCTTGCATCACGCAAGTGACGTCACTGTTCGGCCCTCGAAACCCATATACCACACCGTGATTGGTACATTCCACACAACGCTGTCAAGCGCCATTTATATAAAACTCGCACTAACATTAAACTTTATGTATATAGATGTGTCAGAAGTGCTACTGACACTTTTGTTATGTTTGCTTTTCCTGTGTTGGAATCTACTTCCTGTCCTGGTGCTTTTGTTTTGTCACTGTTTCCTGTTTGCGCTCCTTCTTTTGCGGCACCTTTACTATCTGCTCCGTGTCCTGTCAGCACACCTGTTGCTCCTTTAATTAGTTCTATTTAGTTCCACCTGAGCTCCTCCTTCAGCGCTTCATCATTATTCTTTTTTGACTGATGTGGATCGGACGGGTTTTTATTCACAGTGAGTAATACTTTGGTCTTTTACACTTGCTTTCTATTGTTTGTGTCGATGCTTTAAATTGTGTGCTTTGCTGGCTTCTATTGTGTTTGTGTTGCTGTGACACTTTGACCCGCACTGCACATGCACATGTTAGGAACACAACAACACACATTTAGTCAGTGACAAACATGCACATGTCAGGAACACAACAACACACATTTAGTCAGTGACAAACATGCACATGTTAGGAACACAACAACACACATTTAGTCAGTGACAAACATGCACATGTTAGGAACACAACAACACACATTTAGTCAGTGACAAACATGCACATGTTAGGAACACAACAACACACATTTAGTCAGTGACAAACATGCACATGTCAGGAACACAACAACACACATTTAGTCAGTGACAAACATGCACATGTTAGGAACACAACAACACACATTTAGTCAGTGACAAACATGCACATGTTAGGAACACAACAACACACATTTAGTCAGTGACTAACATGCACATGTTAGGAACACAACAACACACATTTAGTCAGTGACAAACATGCACATGTTAGGAACACAACAACACACATTTAGTCAGTGACAAACATGCACCTGTTAGGGACACAACAACACACATTTAGTCAGTGACAAACATGCACATGTCAGGAACACAACAACACACATTTAGTCAGTGACAAACATGCACATGTTAGGAACACAACAACACACATTTAGTCAGTGACAAACATGCACATGTTAGGAACACAACAACACACATTTAGTCAGTGACAAACATGCACATGTTAGGAACACAACAACACACATTTAGTCAGTGACAAACATGCACATGTTAGGAACACAACAACACACATTTAGTCAGTGACAAACATGCATATGTTAGGAACACAACAACACACATTTAGTCAGTGACAAACATGTTAGGAACACAACAACACACATTTAGTCAGTGACAAACATGCATATGTTAGGAACACAACAACACACATTTAGTCAGTGACAAACATGTTAGGAACACAACAACACACATTTAGTCAGTGACAAACATGCACATGTTAGGAACACAACAACACACATTTAGTCAGTGACAAACATGCACATGTTAGGAACACAACAACACACATTTAGTCAGTGACAAACATGCACATGTCAGGAACACAACAACACACATGTGGTTAGTGGAGCTCCCCCTGGTGTTGTGGTTATGGCGCTCATTTACGTTAAGGAAGTAGTCAGGGAGGTGTAGCGGATTTTATAGACCAGGCTCAGTGCAAGTTGTTTTACTCTGAGGTCGGGTTGCGGGGGCAGCAGCCTAAGCAGAGAAGCCCAGACTTCCCTCTCCCCAGCCACTTGGTCCAGCTCCTCCCGGGGGATCCCGAGGCGTTCCCAGGCCAGCCGGGAGACATAGTCTTTCCAACGTGTCCTGGGTCTTCCCCGCGGCCTCCTACCGGTCGGACGTGCCCTAAACACCTCCCTAGGGAGGCGTACGGATGGCATCCTGACCAGATGCCCGAACCACCTCATCTGGCTCCTCTCCATGTGGAGGAGCAGCGGCTTTACTTTGAGCTCCCCCCGGATGACAGAGCTTCTCACCCTATCTCTAAGGGAGAGACCCGCCACCTGGTGGAGGAAACTCATTTGGGCCGCTTGTACCCGTGATCTTGTCCTTTCGGTCAGAACCCAAAGCTCATGACCATAGGTGAGGTGGCCGCGCAAGCAACCTGTGGATTCCTGGTTCGATTCCCACCTTCTACAGACGTTGTCCCATCCGTTGTGGCCTTGACCAAGACACTTCACCCTTGTTCCTGATGGTCGGCTACGACGCCAATGTTGGGTTGGCGTCGGTCGGCTACGATGCCAATGTTTATGTATGTATGTATGTATGTATGTATGTATGTATGTATGTATTATGTGTATTGTCATTTACAGGCTCGACGTGTGTCGACATGTATGTATGTATGTATGTATGTATGGTTATTTACAGGCTCGACATGTATGTAGGTATATTGTGTATGGTCATTTATAGGCTCGACATGTATGTAAGTATTGTGTGTATGGTAATTTACAGGCTCGACATGTATGTATGTATGTAAGTAAGTATTTTGTGTATGGTCATTTACAGGCTCGACATGTATGTATGTATGTATTTTGTTTACAGTCATTTACAGGCTCGACATGTATGTATGTATGTATACTGTGTATGGTCATTTACAGGCTCAACATGTGTCGACATGTATGTATTTTGTGTATGGTAATTTACAGGCTCGACATGTGTCGACTATGTATGTATGTATGTAAGTATTTTGTGTATGGTCATTTACAGGCTCGACATGTATGTATGAATGTATTTTGTGTATGGTCATTTACAGGCTCGACATGTGTCATGTATGTATGTATGTAAGTATTTTGTGTATGGTCATTTACAGGCTTGATATGTGTCGACATGTATGTAAGTATTTTGTGTATGGTCATTTACAGGCTCGACATGTGTCGACATGTATGTATGAATGTATTTTGTGTATGGTCATTTACAGGCTCGACATGTGTCATGTATGTATGTATGTAAGTATTTTGTGTATGGTCATTTACAGGCTCGACATGTGTCATGTATGTATGTATGTAAGTATTTTGTGTATGGTCATTTACAGGCTCGACGTGTGTCGACATGTATGTATTTTGTGTATGGTCATTTACAGGCTTGATATGTGTCGACATGTATGTAAGTATTTTGTGTATGGTCATTTACAGGCTCGACATGTGTCGACATGTATGTATGTATGTATGTATTTTGTTTATGGTCATTTACAGGCTCGACATGTATGTAAGTATTTTGTGTATGGTCATTTACAGGCTCGACATGTGTCGACATGTATGTATGAATGTATTTTGTGTATGGTCATTTACAGGCTCGACATGTGTCGACATGTATGTATGTAAGTATTTTGTGTATGGTCATTTACAGGCTTGACGTGTCGACTATGTGTGTATGTAAGTATTTTGTGTATGGTCATTTACAGGCTTGACGTGTCGACTATGTGTGTATGTAAGTATTTTGTGTATGGTCATTTACAGGCTCGACGTGTGTCGACATGTATGTATTTTGTTTATGGTCATTTACAGGCTCGACATATACGTATGTATGTATTTTGTGTATGGTCATTTACAGGCTCAACATGTGTCGACATGTATGTATGTAAGTAAGTATTTTGTGTATGGTCATTTACAAGCTTGACATGTATGTATGTATGTATGTAAAGTATTTTGTGTATGGTCATTTACAAGCTTGACATGTATGTATGTATGTATGTATGTAAAGTATTTTGTGTATGTTCATTTACAGGCTCGACATGTGTCGACATGTATGTATGAATGTATTTTGTTTATGGTCATTTACAGGCTCAACATGTGTTGACATGTATGGTCATTTACAGGCTGGACATGTGTCAACATGTATGTATGTATGTATTTTGTGTATGGTCATTTACAGGCTCGACATGTGTCAACATGTATGTATGTATGTATGTATGTATGTATTTTGTGTATGGTCATTTACAGGCTCGACATGTACGTATGTATGTATTTTGTGTATGGTCATTTACAGGCTCAACATGTGTCGACATGTATGTATGTAAGTAAGTATTTTGTGTATGGTCATTTACAGGCTTGACATGTATGTATGTAAGTATTTTGTGTATGGTCATTTACAGGCTCGACATGTATGTATGAATATATTTTGTGTATGGTCATTTACAGGCTCGACATGTGTCGACATGTATGTATGTATGTATGTATGTATTTTGTGTATGGTCATTTACAGGCTCGACATGTACGTATGTATGTATTTTGTGTATGGTCATTTACAGGCTCAACATGTGTCGACATGTATGTATGTAAGTAAGTATTTTGTGTATGGTCATTTACAGGCTTGACATGTATGTATGTAAGTATTTTGTGTATGGTCATTTACAGGCTCGACATGTATGTATGAATATATTTTGTGTATGGTCATTTACAGGCTCGACATGTGTCGACATGTATGTATGTATGTATGTATGTATTTTGTGTATGGTCATTTACAGGCTCAACATGTGTCGACTATGTATGTATGTATGTATGTATGTATGGTCATTTACAGGCTCAACATGTGTCGACTATGTATGTATGTATGTATATATGTATTTTGTGTATGGTCATTTACAGGCTCAACATGTGTCGACTATGTATGTATGTATGTATGTATGTATGGTCATTTACAGGCTCAACATGTGTCGACTATGTATGTATGTATGTATATATGTATTTTGTGTATGGTCATTTACAGGCTCAACATGTGTCGACTATGTATGTATGTATGTATTTTGTGTATGGTCATTTACAGGCTTGACGTGTGTCGACATGTATGTATGAATGTATTTTGTTTATGGTCATTTACAGGCTCGACGTGTGTTGACATGTATGTATGTATTGTGTATATGGTCATTTACAGGCTCGACGTGTGTCGACATGTATGTATGTATGAATGTATTTTGTTTATGGTCATTTACAGGCTCGACATGTGTTGACATGTATGTATTTTGTGTATGGTCATTTACAGGCTCGACGTGTGTCGACATGTATGTATGTATGTATTTTGTGTATGGTCATTTACAGGCTCGACATGTATGTATGTATGTATGTATTTTGTTTACGGTCATATACAGGCTCGGTATGTATGTATGAATGTATTTTGTGTATGGTCTATTACAGGCTCAACATGTGTCGACATGTATGTATTTTGTGTATGGTCATTTACAGGCTCGACATGTATGTCAGTATTTTTTGTATGGTCATTTACAGGCTTGATATGTGTCGACATGTATGTATGTATTTTGTTTATGGTCATATACAGGCTCGGTATGTATGTATGTAAGTATTTTGTGTATGGTCTATTACAGGCTCAACATGTGTCGACATGTATGTATGTATGTATGTATGTATGTATTTTGTGTATGGTCATATACAGGCTCGGTATGTATGTATGAATGTATTTTGTGTATGGTCTATTACAGGCTCAACATGTGTCGACATGTATGTATGTATGTATTTTGTGTATGGTAATTTACAGGCTCGACGTGTGTCGACATGTATGTATTATGAGTATGGTCATTTACAGGCTTGATATGTGTCGACATGTATGTATTTTGTGTATGGTCATTTACAGGCTCGACATGTGTCGACATGTATGTATGTATGTATGTATTTTGTGTATGGTCATTTAGAGGCTCGACATGTATGTATGTATGTATGTATGTATTTTGTGTATGGTCATTTACAGGCTCGACGTGTGTCGACATGTATGTATGTATGTATGTATTTTGTGTATGGTCATTTACAGGCTTGACATGTATGTATGTATGAATGTATTTTGTTTATGGTCATTTACAGGCTCGACATGTGTCGACATGTATGTATGTATTTTGTGTATGGTCATTTACAGGCTTGACATGTATGTATGTATGAATGTATTTTGTTTATGGTCATTTACAGGCTCGACATGTGTCGACATGTATGTATGTATGTATGTATGTAAGTATTTTGTGTATGGTCATTTACAGGCTCGACATGTGTCGACTATGTAATGTATGTATGTATGTAAATATTTTGTGTATGGTCATTTACAGGCTCGACGTGTGTCGACATGTATGTATGAATGTATATTGTTTATGGTCATTTACAGGCTCGACATGTGTCGACATGTATGTATGTATGTATTTTGTGTATGGTCATTTACAGGCTTGACATGTATGTATGAATGTATTTTGTTTATGGTCATTTACAGGCTCGACATGTGTCGACATGTATGTATGTATGTATTTTGTGTATGGTCATTTACAGGCTCGACATGTGTCGACATGTATGTATGTATGTATGTATGTAAGTATTTTGTGTATGGTCATTTACAGGCTCGACATGTGTCGACTATGTAATGTATGTATGTATTTTGTGTATGGTCATTTACAGACTTGACATGTGTCGACATGTATGTATGTATGTATGTAAGTACCGTAATTTCCGGACTATAAGCCACTACTTTTTTCCCTCGGTCTGGTCCCTGCGGCTTATACAATGGTGCGGCTTTTCTACGGCTTACGGTAACCAGGGGCGAGGACTACAGAGTATGCGCGAGACCGAGGCAGACATCTGGCGCCAGGTAACGAGAGCAAAACAAAGAGTAGGAGAGCGTCAGCGACAGTTTGCGCGAAGGAAGTGTTCATGCAAACACCCTCAATATGGAAAACAAACGGAGAAGTGCATATGATGATGATGATGATGATGAGGACGGCGTAACGGCTGACGAAGCCGGAGCCGTTGATTCCACTGACGAAGAGGAAGGTTTTGAGAGCGAGAACAAAGGAGAGAGAGTGGCTGACGACGCCATTTTGGACCTGTTCTTCTCCGACACCGACGAAGAGTATTTTGGGTGGTTTTAGTACGCAGGAGGAAGACGATGACACAATGATTACAGACTGACTTTTCATATACCGTAGTAGGCTGGTTATTTTGATAACGTAAACGGTCGCGGGACTGCACTTTTACTGCCGTGTTACAGGCGAGCACTTTGTATTACTTTGCACCGTTGTATTATTTGTACTCTGCACGAATGCTGATCGCCATGTCAAAGATGTGAAAGTTTGATTGAATGATTGAAAGATTTATTGTTAATAAATGGGACGCTTTGCGTTCCCAAACAGTCATCTCTGTCCCGACAATCCCCTCCGTGGTAGCAAGAACCCCTATATACTACGGTAATTACACATCAAAACGCCTGCGGCTTATAGTCGGGTGCGGCTTATATATGGAGCAATCTGTATTTTCCCCTAAATTTAGCTGGTGCGGCTTATAGTCAGGTGCGCCTTATAGTCCGGAAATTACGGTATTTTGTGTATAGTCATTTACAGGCTGTCCAGAGTCGGTTGGGAACATCTCTGCACTGCTGACCCGTCTCCACTCGGGATGGTTTCTTGCTGGCCCCACTATGGACTGGACTCTCTCACTATTATGTTAGATCCACTATGGACTGGACTCTTACTATTATGTTAGATCCACTATGGACTGGACTCTCACTATTATGTTAGATCCACTATGGACTGGACTCTCACTATTATGTTAGATCCACTATGGACTGGACTCTCTCACTATTATGTTAGATCCACTATGGACTGGACTCTCACTATTATGTTAGATCCACTATGGACTGGACTCTCACACTATTATGTTAGATCCACTATGGACTAGACTCTCACACTATTATGTTAGATCCACTATGGACTGGACTCTCTCACTATTATGTTAGATCCACTATGGACTGGACTCTCACTATTATGTTAGATCCACTATGGACTGGACTCTCACACTATTATGTTAGATCCACTATGGACTAGACTCTCACACTATTATGTTAGATCCACTATGGACTGGACTCTCACACTATTATGTTAGATCCACTATGGACTGGACTCTCACACTATTATGTTAGATCCACTATGGACTGGACTCTCACACTATTATGTTAGATCCACTATGGACTGGACTCTCTCACTATTATGTTAGATCCACTATGGACTGGACTCTCTCACTATTATGTTAGATCCACTATGGACTGGACTCTCTCACTATTATGTTAGATCCACTATGGACTGAACTCTCACACTATTACGTTAGATCCACTATGGACTGGACTCTCTCACTATTATGTTAGATCCACTATGGACTGGACTCTCACTATTATGGTGGATCCACTATGGACTGGACTCTCACTATTATGTTAGATCCACTATGGACTGGACTCTCACACTATTATGTTAGATCCACTATGGACTGGACTCTCACACTATTATGTTAGATCCACTATGGACTGGACTCTCACACTATTATGTTAGATCCACTATGGACTGGACTCTCACACTATTATGTTAGATCCACTATGGACTGGACTCTCACACTATTATGTTAGATCCACTATGGACTGGACTCTCACACTATTATGTTCGATCCACTATGGACTGGACTCTTACTATTATGTTAGATCCACTATGGACTGGACTCTCTCACTATTATGTTAGATCCACGATGGACTGGACTCTCACTATTATGTTAGATCCACTATGGACTGGACTCTCACTATTATGTTAGATCCACTATGGACTGGACTCTCACTATTATGTTAGATCCACTATGGACTGGACTCTCTCACTATTATGTTAGATCCACTATGGACTGGACTCTCACACTATTACGTTAGATCCACTATGGACTGGACTCTCACACTATTATGTTAGATCCACTATGGACTGGACTCTCACACTATTATGTTAGATCCACTATGGACTGGACTCTCACACTAAAGAGTGCAGGGCCAAGAACCGAACCCTGAGGAACTCCACACGTTACCTTAACATAGTCCGAGGTCACATTATTATGGGAGACGCACTGCATCCTGTCAGTAAGATAAGAGTTAAACCACGACAAGACTAAGTCTGACATACCAATACGTGTTTTGATACGCTCTAATAAAATATTATGATCGACGGTATCGAAAGCAGCGCTAAGATGAAGAAGCAGCAACATAGATGACATCCATGGTTAGCAGTAGATCATTAGTCATTTTTTGCGAGGGCTGTCTCCGTAGAGTGATTTGCCCTGAAACCGGATTGAAAAGGTTCACAGAGATTGTTAGACACTAAGTGTTCATTTAGCTGCTGTGCAACTATTTTTTTTACAGGGTTTTGGAAATAAAGGGAAGGTGTGACACTGGTCGGTAGTTTACCATGAGGTCAGGTCAATTAATGTTACTAATTTATCATTCTTACACCATATATTTTGTGGTCATCAGTTACATGGTGGGGCCCCTCAGTACATCACTGACTTGTTATGTCCCTACTCTTCAGGGTCTTCAGGCTAGGGTCTTCTAAAGATCCCCAAAACTTGTTTTAAAACATTTGAAAACTTCTCTTTTTTTGTAAAGATTTTAATTAATGCACATTTTAACTAATTTTTAATCCACTTTGTATAATTTTTAATAATAATAATAATAATAGATTGTATTTGTAAAAAGCACTTTACATTGAGTAAACAACCTCAAAGTGCTACAGTGTATTTAAAAAAATCAAAATAAATAGATTAAAAAAATAAAAACTGGAATAGCCAAATAGCTAGAACTAGTATGCATAAATCTAAAAAAAGGCTTTTAAAAAAAAGGGGTTTTAAGCCTATTTTAAAAGCATCCACAGTCTGTGGTGCCTTCAGGTGGTCAGGGAGAGCGTTCCACAGACTGGGAGCAGGGGAGCAGAAAGCTCGGTCTCCCATTGTTCGTAACTTTGTCCTCAGAAGTTGGACGAGGTTAGTCTCTCCGGAGTGGAGGTGTCGAGTGGAGAATATTTGGGGAAAGTAGTTCTTTGAGGTAGAGGGTTTTATGATGTTGTCCCTGTTATTTTACTTAACCTATGTTTTGTACAGCGCTTTGTGATTTGATCTGTGGAAAGCTCTTTATAAATAAAGTGTCCTTACTTACTTACTTAACCGTGTGCCATCCAAGTTATTTGGAGGCTTGAATGATGTGGACTTGTCACATGAACGGTCACGCCGCATGTTGTAGATCTGCGTGAGTCAGAGGATCCGTGTCCAACAACACCTTGAAGTCAGTCGGAAGAACGGCAACATCTCAATTTATCTGACGAGCCACATGGAGACCGAGCGGTATATTCACTCTGCCCTAGATTTGTCACGGATACCGGATCTGATGCAGCTCCAGGCGACTTG
This sequence comes from Nerophis lumbriciformis, assembly GCF_033978685.3. Classification (NCBI taxonomy): domain Eukaryota; kingdom Metazoa; phylum Chordata; class Actinopteri; order Syngnathiformes; family Syngnathidae; genus Nerophis; species Nerophis lumbriciformis. The sequence continues at coordinate 46,398,644 of NC_084561.2, read as the reverse complement.
GGCGCAGCACAGATTAATTATGAGGTATATTTAGACGTATCGACTGATTTGCGGAGCGTGGCGAGGCGACGTGGAGTCCCAGTGTGCCGAGAGGAAGCACAGCTGCTGTCAGAGAAAATCACGTGCTATGGTCGGCTTGTTCTGGTGTGATCTGTGAAGCTCCTGACAGGCCTGGACCGGTCTCCACTTGGACTAATTCAATTAGACCGTCGTAGATAGCTGCCAACGGGAGAAGAGCTCAAGTCTCAAGCTGATACCAGAGACTCCTAAGCGGATTGGGACTGTCCAATCATTAACATATTTCCTAGAAAGCCGTGTTCCCGTATGTCTAAAAATCCTGGCCAAGTTTCCCGGTCAGCAGGGGAACTAATGGAACGAGTCACATCTGCCGGCGGATCAGCACGGAAGGATTTGTCATTAATGCTTTCTAAAGACGAGCATCAGGACTGCGTAATCTTCTTCCGTAATGCCGCAGAGGATTTAGGAAGTGGACGTCAGGCCGATGAGAAGTCAGAACCGTGTCAGTCAACTTGGAATACACTCGTCTAAGATGAGGAGTCATTTGTTGAAGATGTTAAAGTTCAGCAATGATTGTCACACATACACTAGGCGTGGCAAAATTATTCTCTGCATTTGACCCATCACCCTTGATCACCCCCTGGGAGGTGAGGGGAGCAGTGGGCAGCAGCGGTGGCTGCGCCCGGGAATCATTTTTGGTAGTTTTAACCCCCAATTCCAACCCTTGATGCTGAGTGCCAAGCAGGGAGGTAATGGCTCACATTTTTGTAGCCTTTGATATGACTCGGCCGGGGTTTGAACTCACAACCTACCGATCTCAGTGGCCGGGGTTTGATCTCACAACCTACCGATCTCAGTGGCCGGGGTTTGAACTTACAACCTACCGATCTCAGTGGCCGGGGTTTGAACTCACAACCTACCGATCTCAGTGGCCGGGGTTTGAACTCACAACCTACCGATCTCAGTGGCCGGGGTTTGATCTCACAACCTACCGATCTCAGTGGCCGGGGTTTGAACTTACAACCTACCGATCTCAGTGGCCGGGGTTTGAACTCACAACCTACCGATCTCAGTGGCCGGGGTTTGAACTCACAACCTACCGATCTCAGTGGCCGGGGTTTGATCTCACAACCTACCGATCTCAGTGGCCGGGGTTTGTACTTACAACCTACCGATCTCAGTGGCCGGGGTTTGATCTCACAACCTACCGATCTCAGTGGCCGGGGTTTGTACTTACAATCTACCGATCTCAGTGGCCGGGGTTTGTACTTACAACCTACCGATCTCAGTGGCCGGGGTTTGATCTCACAACCTACCGATCTCAGTGGCCGGGGTTTGAACTCACAACCTACCGATCTCAGTGGCCGGGGTTTGATCTCACAACCTACCGATCTCAGTGGCCGGGGTTTGATCTCACAACCTACCGATTTCAGTGGCCGGGGTTTGTACTTACAACCTACCGATCTCAGTGGCCGGGGTTTGAACTCACAACCTACCGATCTCAGGGCGGACACTCTAACCAGTTCACATTACAGACCAATTCTCCTTGTTTCACTCATGTGTGACACCGGTCTCATCGTGTTCATGTCAGTGACTGCAGACCAAAGTAGACCGAATCGGGTTTTTTCAAAATCCGATTTTTTCCAGTCGACTGTTTAAGTTACAAGTACAACGTGATCTCTGTCAGAGTCCAGTTGGGGTCCTTAAACAATCGCTATTTCTTCAGAATCAAAATATACAGGTAAAAGCCAGTAAATTAGAATATTTTGAAAAACTTGATTTATTTCAGTAATTGCATTCAAAAGGTGTAACTTGTACATTATATTTATTCATTGCACACAGACTGATGCATTCAAATGTTTATTTCATTTAATTTTGATGATTTGAAGTGGCAACAAATGAAAATCCAAAATTCCGTGTGTCACAAAATTAGAATATTACTTAAGGCTAATACAAAAAAGGGATTTTTAGAAATGTTGGCCAACTGAAAAGTATGAAAATGAAAAATATGAGCATGTACAATACTCAATACTTGGTTGGAGCTCCTTTTGCCTCAATTACTGCGTTAATGCGGCGTGGCATGGAGTCCATGAGTTTCTGGCACTGCTCAGGTGTTATGAGAGCCCAGGTTGCTCTGATAGTGGCCTTCAACTCTTCTGCGTTTTTGGCTCTGGCATTCTGCATCTTCCTTTTCACAATACCCCACAGATTTTCTATGGGGCTAAGGTCAGGGGAGTTGGCGGGCCAATTTAGAACAGAAATACCATGGTCCGTAAACCAGGCACGGGTAGATTTTGCGCTGTGTGCAGGCGCCAAGTCCTGTTGGAACTTGAAATCTCCATCTCCATAGAGCAGGTCAGCAGCAGGAAGCATGAAGTGCTCTAAAACTTGCTGGTAGACGGCTGCGTTGACCCTGGATCTCAGGAAACAGAGTGGACCGACACCAGCAGATGACATGGCACCCCAAACCATCACTGATGGTGGAAACTTTACACTAGACTTCAGGCAACGTGGATCCTGTGCCTCTCCTGTCTTCCTCCAGACTCTGGGACCTCGATTTCCAAAGGAAATGCAAAATTTGCATGGTTGGGTGATGGTTTGCGGTCCCATGTCATCTGCTGGTGTCGGTCCACTCTGTTTCCTGAGATCCAGGGTCAACGCAGCCGTCTACCAGCAAGTTTTAGAGCACTTCATGCTTCCTGCTGCTGACCTGCTCTATGGAGATGGAGATTTCAAGTTCCAACAGGACTTGGCGCCTGCACACAGCGCAAAATCTACCCGTGCCTGGTTTACGGACCATGGTATTTCTGTTCTAAATTGGCCCGCCAACTCCCCTGACCTTAGCCCCATAGAAAATCTGTGGGGTATTGTGAAAAGCAAGATGCAGAATGCCAGACCCAAAAACGCAGAAGAGTTGAAGGCCACTATCAGAGCAACCTGGGCTCTCATAACACTTGAGCAGTGCCAGAAACTCATGGACTCCATGCCACGCCGCATTAACGCAGTAATTGAGGCAAAAGGAGCTCCAACCAAGTATTGAGTATTGTACATGCTCATATTTTTCATTTTCATACTTTTCAGTTGGCCAACATTTCTAAAAATCCCTTTTTTGTATTAGCCTTAAGTAATATTCTAATTTTGTGACACACGGAATTTTGGATTTTCATTTGTTGCCACTTCAAATCATCAAAATTAAATGAAATAAACATTTGAATGCATCAGTCTGTGTGCAATGAATAAATATAATGTACAAGTTACACCTTTTGAATGCAATTACTGAAATAAATCAAGTTTTTCAAAATATTCTAATTTACTGGCTTTTACCTGTATATTCATACATCACATACACACTATTGACTGACTCCGAAAATTTGGCCGTTGAAAAAAGACTTTGCTCACCTAAACTGGATGTTGTGATGACGTATCGCGCAAGTGGCCTGTGGTCCTCACCTGTAGGTGATTAGTAATGATGCTTTTCCTAATGAGCACCTGAGGTCTATCTAAGCCAGCCTCACAGCTGAGCTGGTGGTGGGATCATTGTTGGAGACGTTTTGGAGTGATTAGATCATGTTTGTGTTTAGCTTTCCTTAAAGTGCTTTCTCTGTGCTTTTTGGTGCATTCCCCTGCTGCACTCTGTTGTCATACATTTGGACATTAAATACGTTTGTACCTGCTGTCTCCTGCATTTTGGGGCCACAACCTTCGCTGCAAAAGGTGTTTTTATTACAGTTTTTATGAAAACATTTCCATGCTCTGACAGTGACATCACTCGCTGGAATGTTCCACTCCCTAAAACATGTGTAGCATTTCAACAGCATAGAAAACAATTAGGAATAAAAATGCATGAATGTCTATACAAAGAATAAATCATGTACTGAATGCAATTGCATATCTTTTAAAATCCAATATTATCAAAATATTTTATGTATTTCAAAAATATATTTGCTGTTAAAATAAAGATAAATACTGCACTTAACATATTTGCTCGACTTATGATTTCAAAACAAATTATCAATCAAATTGTAGACTGTAAAATTGACAATAGATTTTACGGTTAAAATCCGCCGACCGAGTTTTTTTTACCGTAAAATCAACTTTGGTATTATTTTTTTCCATATACAGTGAGACACAAACATTAAAAAAAACAAAAAAAAAACATTAAAACAAGATTTTACGGTAAAAAAAACCCGAAAAAACTGGCAGCTCTGTTGCTTGAATTTTACCGCTAAAAACACTGGTATTGTTTCTCCATTCCATTCCATTTATTCCATTTTTTTTATATGCTGTAAAAAGCTCACTGCTTTTACTGTGAAATTCTGGTGACTGAGCTGCCAGTTTTCAAAGTAAAATTGTGATATTTTTTTCGCAGCTTATGTAAAAAATATATATTGTTAATTTATTATATATTAAAAAGTTAAAGTACCCATGATTGTCACACACACACTAGGTGTGGCAAAATTATTCTTTGTATTTGACTCATGACATTTATGATTGTTTATCAAAATATAACTATAGATGTCAAAATTGTGTATGTGCTGAAACACTCGTAGCAAACACGTGTTTAAGAAATACAAATAATATCATGATAATACTTAAATGGGAAATAATATCAGTTAAAAGTATATCAAACAAACCTTTAACAAAGTGATCACTACAAAGTCATGCGTTCTTCGACTCTGTGAGCAACTTTTCTCGTCGTCATTTCATAAAATCTTGCACTCTTTCGCTCTTTTTGATTTCCTCTCGAGGAACGTTGAAGAAACGTTTATCCTTTATCCTTTTTGGCAAACAATGCAAGCATAGGTTTCTCATTGTCATCCCATTGGGTTGAGTTTTGAGTTTTTCCTTGCCCTGATGTGGGATCTGAGCCGAGGATGCCGTTGTGGCTTGTGCAGCCCTTTGAGACACTCGTGATTTAGGGCTATATAAGTAGACTTTGATTGATTGATTGATTGATAGGGCATTTTTTCTTTGAGAAAGGCTATATGGTACCCATTGAGAACAGAGCTAGCTTGACCAGCAGGCACATTGAAGGTCAGTAAAATCCAAGCAACAAAATGTATTTTGTATTCTGGTAGCAGTTTAACTTGGAAGTCAAGAGAAATAATATGAGCTGGGGTTTGTTATTTAGTTGTTGTATTATTATAATATTGTGTCTTTTGATCTTTTTCATAATACCCTGCTACCCAATTTGGATAGGATGCTATTAGTAGAGTTTCATGAATTTGTCAAGACTTGGTCCGGGGTGTGTGCTTTTCCAGGATGCAACGGAAAGTTGGCACGGGCGAGACGGGAATTAAGGTACATGATTTATTTATTAACTATAAATACAAAAAAAAGGATCAAACAAAAGGCGCGCACAGTGGCGGAGAATAAACTATAAAACCAAAAGACTATAGCAAAAAAGTACAAACAAAAAACACGCACAATGGCGGAGAACAAACTATGAAACCATAAAGACTATAAATATGGAACAAAAACGTACTTGGCTTGGACAAAAGTAGTTGCTTGAGGAATTGACATGGAAAGAAGTATCGGGCATGAACAGAGCATAAATGTGTTGAGGTCGTCAGGACGAACAACAGAAAATGAATGAACTTAAATACTATGGACATGATTAGTGAAAGCAGGTGCGTGACTCAAAACGTGAAACAGGTGCGTGACGTGACAGGTGAAAACTAATGGTTGCTATGGTGACCAGACTAGGGAGTGAAAAGACAGAAATTAAACAAAACATGACTTAAAACAAAACATGATAATACAGACATGACAGAATTAGTGTTTTCTTGTTTTATTCACACATCAAGTTCAATTAATTTCAGTCACCAGAATAGTTTATTCCCCTCCCAAAAAAATCCTTCTTTTCGTGGTTTTCTGTGCTGTTATCCGCCGACTGCTCTTATTGCGGTCCCTAAGCTGGGGCAGATTAGTCAATGTATTCATCACAGAGGGTGTTTGTTGTCGATTGCAGTGCTTATCCTCTGTGATTGATGCTGCGTTTGTGCTGCTACCAAAGCAAACGCAGGCTGGCCTTCTTAAAAGGTTCCTTCCTCCGGGGATGGTAAAGAAACTCTTACGACACGTCACGCCGGGTTTTTCTGAAAATGTCTCAATTTGACCAGCGAGTTGCGATTCTGTCGCCAAGAGAAGGTGAAAGATTGAAATAGTGACTAAAGTTTGGCCCCCTCAGTGTATTCATGTGGTGGTCCCAAGGATGTAACCATATCAACATTTCAATTCATCATGGCTATTAGTATCAGTGTATTGTTGAATGTACTCAAAGAGTACACTGAAATGTTCCACATCAAACGCAAACGTGTACAGCAGATCATAAGCAATAATCGTTTGACTCGTCGACTAATCGAAGAAAGAATCACTGACGAGCAACGTTCCCTCTAAGGTGCGCGCCTGTGCAATTGCGCACTGCTCAAGCGTCCTCTGTGTATGGCAAATCTATGCCACGCACAAAATCAAATAAAATTAAAGCTGCAAGCAGCATTGGTCGGGCCCGCGTATTTGGCAGGTGCTAGTCCTAAGTGTCCCAATACTATTGTCCAGTTTTAGTCCTAAGTGTCCCAATACTTTTGTCAAGTTGTAGTCCTAAGTGTCCCAATACTTTTGTCAAGTTGTAGTCCTAAGTGTCCCAATACTTTTGTCCAGTGGTAGTCCTAAGTTTCCCAATACTGTTGTCTACTTTTAGTCCTAACTGTCCCAATACCTTTGTCCATTGGTAGTCATAAGTGTCCCAAAACTTTTGTCTACTTTTAGTCAGAATTGTCCCAATACTTTTGTCTAGTGTACCTACCTTGTCTGCATTGTGTGGGCACGCTGGTGCTTCCTGCTTTTAAGCAGCCATCTTAAAAAAACAGCAGCGCACCAGCATCAGCGCAGCGGGTCTTTGAAGGGTCATCAAATCAAAACCGGAGCAGTTATTAAAACGCCCATCTATACTTTTAATCACAAGGGTTTAATCTCTCTCCTGTGTTAGTTTGAAGCCGAAACGACAAACGCGCTCAGAGGAGATAGATTTTGAAGAAAGGTGACCGGTTTTTACAAAAATTTTGTTTTGAAGGGGGAAAAGCAAACTTCCTGTTGATTTTTGCTGGGGGTTGTCAATTTATGAAATGTAGGTCTAAGTAAGACCTACATAGAGGTTTTTGTTTCATGTCTCTCCGACATTCCCAGTGGGAGTTACAGGCAGTTTTGTCATTTTTTTTCTTCCGAGGAGCAGTTTTTTCTGCGTTTTATTAAAAAATTGCGCTAGAGCGCAATTTTGAGATTTGGGGTTAGGTTTTTTTATTAGATCGCAATTTGTGCCAGTCCCGATGTGTGTGTTCAGTTCGGTGAGTTTTGAAGCATGTTAAGGGGGTCAAATTACAGCTCAAAGAGGCAAAAGTGACTGTTTTTAGTACTTTTTTGTCTTGAAGGGGGAATTGCCAACTTCCTGTTGATTTTTGCCCAAGGAAATTAATTAATGAAAAGTAGGGCTAAGTGAGCCCTACATAGAGGTCTCTACAACATTCATACTGGGAGTTATAAGCAGTTTTCTTTCTAGGGGGCGCTTGAGCGCAATTTTGAGTTTTGGGGTTCGGTTTTTTTATTAAAAGACAATTTTCACAGGTCCTGATGTGTGGGTCAAATATGGTGAGTTTTGAAGCATGTTAAGTGGGTCAAATTAGTGCTCAAAGAGGCGGCGGAATAATAATAAAACCTTAGAAAAACAATAGGTCCTTATGTCCCATTGCATAAGGACTTCCGTTGGGATTCCTTTTACAATGGGCCATGCGGGCCCTAAAAATAAGCACATAACAATTTTCGACACGACACGGACACGACAGAGAAAACAGTTTTCGTCATCATTGTTAAAATATTGTAACGTCTGTCGAGACGCTTTGAGGACATGAATTCCATCCATCACTTTACTGAGCAAAACTCTTTATTGTCGGCCATAAACACATCACCAAAACATTAGTAAAAAAAAAAGATATCTAGCAAAAGTGGTCATTTTCTGCAGTACAAACCAGACCAAAAGCAACTTTGTTTTATCAACAGCAGCCGCTCGCTCTTTCTCACGTGCGCCAACACATGCACATATGGCACTTAGCCAGTGATGCGTTTACAGACACACAAAAAGTCGGACAACTCCAACACCACACATAAAGTGTCATTCCAAGTCGTTACCAGAGGTGGGTAGAGTAGCCAGAAATTGTACTCAAGTAAGAGTACTGTTACTTTAGAGATTTATTACTCAAGTAAAAGTAATGAGTAGTCACCCAAATATTTACTTGAGGAAAAGTAAAAAGTATGTTGTGAAAAAACTACTCAAGTACTGAGTAACTGATGAGTAACATACACACACATATCATATATATATATATATATACATATATACACATACATTGATATATACAGTATATCATTTATATTTATTTATTTTGCCGTTTTTGTTTACATGTTAAAGGTGTTTTAATGAATATACATGCATGTTTAACACATATAGATTCCTTTCTTTCATGTTGACAAGAATATAAGTTGGTGTATTACCTGATTCTGATGACTTGCATTGATTGTAATCAGACAGTAGTGATGATAACGTCCACGTTTTCAAATGCAGGAGAAAAAAAGTTCCTCCTTTCTGTCTAATACCACATGAAAGTGGTTGGTTTTTGGTATCTTATTTGTCCAGCTTCCATATTCGTTTTCACACACTTTACAAGAAATACATTGGCGGCAAATTCCGTAGCTTGCTAGCTTGTTTGCGCTGGCTTTCGGAGACTCTTATTTTGAAAGCGCAGGCGCGATGGAGCGGCACTTTTATTGTGAAGACAGGAACTGTGCAGTCAGTCTTTAGGCTTTTGACGGGATGTACGGTTGAAATAAAAAAGGGTCTTTTTTCCTTCACACTTTTGATTGATTGAGTGATTGGAACTTGTATTAGTAGATTGCACAGTACAGTATATATTCCGTACAATTGACCACTAAATGGTAACACCCAAATACGTTTTTCAACTTGTTTAAGTCAGGTCATGTGACCGCTTGGCTCTGTTTGATTGGTCCAACGTCACCAGTGACTGCATCTGATTGGTGGAACGGAGTGAACGTCACCAGTGACTGTATTTGTTGAAACGCAGGCACTATGAAGGTCTGTCTGACAGACCAAAACAAACAAAGCGTGCATTGACAGATCGATTAAAATTAGTAACGAGTAGTGAGCTGAATGTAGATAAAAGTAGCGGAGTAAAAGTAGCGTTTCTTTTCTATAAATATACTCAAGTAAAAGTAAAAGTATGTTGCATTAAAACTACTCTTAGAAGTACAATTTATCCCAAAAGTTACTTAAGTAGATGTAACGGAGTAAATGTAGCGCGTTACTACCCACCTCTGGTCGTTACATTATGATTTACCAAACAAATGTCTGCTTATTCTAGTGTCATTTATTAGGAATCTTCATTTATAAATATTAATCATGAAATGCTGTTAGTATATTCAATAAATACTAATAAAAATATATTTTTTACAAGTTGCAGGAATGTACACATGATCCCCTGCTTACATCTCATTGTGCAACATGTGAATGTTTTAATGGGAGCTAAATGCAATGTCTGAAAGGGGTACACATTATTTCCAAAGCAGGACCTCCACCCAGACAAACAATACAAGTACACAGTTCATGAAAAACAATATTTGTTGTTATTGTCATTGTAAGTGGGCCTAAACACTTATATTAGAAAATCAAATGACAGAAGTCATTTGATTCTAATAATAAGAGAATGTTGTCAGTCTATCTGTGTTGGCCCTGCGATGAGGTTGGGACTTGTCCAGGGTGTACACCGCCTTCCGCCCGAATGCAGCTGAGATAGGCTCCAGCGACCCTGAAAGGGACAAGAAAATGGATGGATGGATGGAGATGTAAGTTGTTATTTAGTCAGGTTTGGGCCAGGTGTGCTGCAGGTGTAGCCACAGTGTGCAGGTGTGATGTTGCTCACATGGACTCCACTCAATGCTCACAGACTTTTTGCCTTTGCTCACACACATCAACAATTAGAGGGAACATTGCTGACGAGCGGAAACATACGAAACAATTGTTGGTTGCAGCCTTAGTTTATACAAGTTTAGTTTCCTGACGGGTAAATATATTGTCTGTTTTATTCACGGTAGCAGGTAAGCTCGCTTGTGTGTGTGGGTCTCTGAGTCGCTGCCTGATGACGGGAGGCGGGGCATTATACTACCATTTTGGAAGCATAAGGGAGACCAGCTGACCTGCAGCAACCATAGAGGGATCACACTCCTCTCCATCCCCGGTAAACTCTTTACCCGCATATTACTCACCCGAGCTTTACCTGCAACCAGAAGCAGGCGCCGCCAAGAACAGGCCGGCTTCATGCCCAATCGTTCCACCACGGATCACATCTCTGCCATCTGGCTCTTAATAGAAAAGGCCCGAGAGTTCAGAAAGGACCGGCACCTCTACATTGCCTTCATTGACCTTAAGGCTGCCTTCGACACTGTGGACCACGGGTCCCTCTGGAACATCCTGAAGTCCCTCGGAGTCCCAACTAAAATCACCACACTCTTTCAGCAGTTGTATCAGGGTGCAGAAAGCTGTGTGCGTGTGAGCTGTAAAGACTCTGAGTGGTTCCCCATCAACAGCGGGGTCAGGCAAGGCTGTGTTGCCGCACCAGAACTATTTAACTGTGTCATCGACCACCTGATGTCCAGAGTCTGTGTGCGGGTCCCCGGGGTGTCACTTGGAAACTACACCCTAAAGGACCTCGAATACGCCGATGACACCACCCTGTTCAGTGAGACCGCTGACCAGCTCAGGGAGGCCCTCGGTGTGTTTGATGAGGAAACCAAACAGCTCGGCCTGAAAATCAGCTGGTCCAAAACCGAACTCATGCATATCGGCAATGGACCAGACCCACCACCCTTCTTATTTGAGGATACCCCTGTCCACTTTGTCCCTACCATCAGATACCTCGGCTCGACAGTCACCAACACCGGCGACCTCAAACGAGAGGTGGACCGCCGTCGCGCCCTTGCAGCCTCCGTCATGCAGTCCCTGTGGAGACCTTTGTGGCGACACCGGCACATATCTCGGGACACCAAGTTGAGGGTCTACAATTCCTCTGTCATCTCTGTCCTTCTGTACGGCTCGGAAACATGGCCGCTGAATAACATCCTAGCGGCCAGGCTAGATGGCTTTGATTCCAGAGCCCTCAGGAGGATAGAAGGCATCACATGGAGCCAGCATGTCACCAACAAGACCCTAAGAGAGCTAACCCAACAGCTCCCAGCCTCTCGCCTCGCAGCAATGCGGCGAGTGCGCTGGTATGGCCATGTCATCCGCCTGCCGGGGGAACACCCCACGCGCAAAATCCTGGACTTCAACCCGCAGCGAGCTGGCTGGAGACGCCCTAGAGGCGCCCCCAGGACTCGCTGGCTGGATGTATTAGCCCAGGACCTTAAGGCCTGCAATGTGACTATGGCACAAGCTCAACACCTTGCCCACAACAGACCCAGATGGAGAGACCTGGTTGCTATGGTCGGCTCTACGCGCCCTGAAGTGCAAGAGGACTAAGTAAGTAAGTAAGGTAAGCTCGCTAGCCAATAGCGCGCTAGCCTGCGTCTTCAGTAAATGAGAAGTATTACCGGTTTGTGAGTTCATCAAAGTGCGGTTTTGCATCAGTTTTAATTTAAAATGCTAACGACAAGAGTCGGGCAAAAAAACAGACCGGCGCTTTAACTTTATTGTGCGTTTTTAAGCCAAAATGCATCTAATTTTTTTTTCTGTCTCCACTGTTTGTGTGTGCGTTGCCAAACACGCACCTTAGCTTTTTTTGGTCTGGTTGTTTTACCAGCAATGTCATAAAAAAAAAAGTATCCGATTTTTCAGAAGCAGTATAGTACCATTTTTAATTCATTGGTAGCGCAGTACTTTTTTAGTAACTGTATACTGTACAACCCTGCTAGGTACATGAGGCCCCTGGTCCAGCTTCGACTTCAGGGTCACCCGGGACTCTAAAGCTCGCATGGAGCTAAAAGCCTGAGGCGTGGACTCGATGTCAAGCTCTTAAGGTGTAACAACGTGAGCTTTACAGCCGTACACAACTTAAGGAGTATTTTTTAAGGAAACTTCCTGTAGTTCTCCAATAAATCCCCCTTTTTTGTTTTTTATCAAACAAGGCAGAGTCACTTAGTTTCTGTTTGCCATTACATGAACGTCACATGGGTTTGTTGCCAAGGTAACACAAAGTCGTGCGACCCGTATTCTGGGTGGCTGCACAGCGGCCGAGTGGGTCGTTTGTGGAAAAAGAAAGAAGTTCTCCGACTCATTTTGCATTTATATGAACACTTTGGTGTTCAGAGTAAATGTTATCTCACTTGTGCAGCCTGAAACCTTTTTTGTATTTATTATTATTATCACTCACACCAACTCATTTCAGCTCTGCCAGGTTCCAAGACAAATATACGCAGGTCTGAGAGGACGTTATTAGAGTTAGCCCGTGGTAATGCTTTCTGAAGATCACTTTGTAACCACGGGCAATGGTGACACTCGTCTTGTCTGCCAGCGCCCCCTGGAGGACCAGGACGGAAAATATCGGTTTCTCAGCTGTGGTGCGTTTGGGCCGCATCGTTGCTCAGTTGTAATACACTCTTCCACCACTTGTGGCAGTAATGACAGTATCAAACAAACAGAAGAAGTCTGGAGATGAATTCATTGAGAGGTTTCTAAAGCGAGTTTCATACAGTATAGGCCACATTTATAAACCCTGGGTTACACTTTTTTAAATAGATTCAATCTTGCACGCGGAAAGTTTAACTGAGGGCTTTAGTTGCGGCGCATGGACTTAATTTATAAGTAAAAGTAAGACCATAATAACGTTTTTTTTATTAAATGTGCTTTTTTGTGTGCTACAGTTTGTATGTGTAAAGTTAAAGTTAAGTTAAAGTAGCAATGATTGTCACACACACACTAGGTGTAATGAAATGTGTCCTCTGCATTTGACCCATCCCCTTGATCACCCCCTGGGAGGTGAGGGGAGCAGTGGGCAGCAGTGGCGCCGCGCCTGGGAATCATTTTTGGTGATTAAACTCCCAATTCCAAGCCTTGATGCTGAGTGCCAAGCAGGGAAGAATGCTGGTATGAGCTTTTAAACATAACCCGTTAACTGCTGCCAATCAAATGGTGAATAAGATACTCTTTAGGGTTCATATGTTTGTAAATCTGACTGTGATGAAGTCAGTGCCTCACCAGCCATCAACCTCACCGCACGTCACTGATATATATATATATATATATATATATATTTATATATATAATGTATGTGTGGGAAAAAAATCACAAGACTATTTCATCTCTACAGGCCTGTTTCAAGAGGGGGGGTACCCTCAATCATCAGGAGATTTTAATGGGAGCATTCGCATACCATGGTTTATATAGGGCACAGAGTGGGTGGGTACAGGCTGGCCTAGGGGCGTGGTGATTGGCTCATGTGTTACCTAGGAGGTGTTTCCGTCTATGGCGGCATGTTGTTACAATTTCGCTGCGCTTGTTGAGGGATGACAGGTCTGGACGGTAAATAATAAACAGTTTCTCTTTCAAGCATAGGTTGCATCTTTTATTACCACTATTGTAAGGTGTGCTGGATGCAAGAATTTGCCATGTTATTGAATATTCAACATTATTGTCTTTGAGGTCCCAAATGTGTTTGCTGAGTTCTGTGGTATTTCGCAGGTTTTTGTTCCTGAAAGAAGCCTTGTGGTTGTTCCATCTGGTTTTGAATTCTCCCTCGGTTAATCCTACATATGTGTCGGATGTGTTAATGTCCTTGCGTATTACCTTAGATTGGTAGACAACTGATGTTTGTAAGCACCCCCCGTTGAGAGGGCAATCAGGTTTCTTTCGACAGTTACATCCTTTGTTGGTTTTGGAGTCGCTCTGTCTGGGGGCCGACGGCTCATTTACAATTGTTTTGTTGTGGTTTGAGATGATTCGTCGTATATTGTTCATGCAGCTGTAGCTCAATTTAATGTTGTTCTTGTTGAATACTTTTCTTAGGGTGTTGTCTTTGGGAAAGTGTTTGTCAATCAGATTGAGGAATTTGTGTCCAATGTTCGTTGAGACGTTTTTGCTGTATGGGGGGTTGTACCAGATGATGTCGTTTCGTTTTCTGTTCTTTTTTGGCTGGTTTCCTGGCGTGGGTTCATAGGTGAGGGTGAAATTGTATCCGCTTTCATCAAGGGCTTTTTGGTACGGGGGGGTTGCTTGGTCAAATTCAGCTTTGCTAGATGACAGCATCGATAGCCTTTTATTGATTCCGGTAGGTATTCTTTTCGTGGTGGTGGGTGGGTGGTTGCTGTCATGGTGCACGTATTGGAGTGTTGTGTTGGGTTTCGTGAATGGTTGGTAGCTGTTATTTCTCAGGTTGAAAGTGACGTCGAGGAAGTTGACGGTTTGCTTGTTGGCTTCAATCGTGATCCGTAGGCCGTTCTCTTTGAAAATTTGGCATATGCGCTTCTTGGTATATATATATATATATATATATATATATATATATATATATATATATATATATTTTAAAAAAATCATAGTTCTTTAATACCACACCCTTGTGTCTGTGCCGTCAACTCCTTCCGTACGTAACAGGGTGTCTTTGTCACGCTGGCCACCATAGCTGTACTACTCAAGCTGCCATCCCTCCAACCAGTCCAGAGACTTGGAATTGAACACAGCGACGACGAGGACGACGAAGCTTTGCTGGAGTAGTACTAGCCCGGCTCACCCAGGTCTATGTGCACTTTCCCCCCCCCAGAACACTTTTAGGTCACGCTGTTCTTCTGAAAATACCTCCAGGCTTATCTTGAAGACAAAAAAAAAAAAGCATTGTGATGAGGTTGCAGGTGGAAAGAATCGTTTAGCCTTTTTCTTTCCACCTGCCAATCTGGAGCAAAACTATCCAAACTGGTTCCTGTCTTGCATAGTCCGTGATTTGTGGCCAATAGAATGATGTGAAAATTACAACGCAAATATTTTTGTGAAGTTTTTTCCGATTTATCTTATATGATTTTGTTTTGTCAGCAGAAACCGTCCATGTACAGTGCATCCAAAAAGTAAATGTTTGTTTTTCCCTCTGAGTTCCACACACATCACCCCGCGATGACAATGTGAAAAGATTATTTTTTATTTTGTGCAAATGTATTTAAAGTTAGTAACTGAACAATCACATGTACGTAGGTGTCTGCTGCCTTTGCTCAGTGCTTTGTTGATGCATCTTTTTCAGCAATTACAGCCTCAAGTGCTTTTCAATACGACGCCACAAGCTTGGCATACCTATCTTTGGACAGGTTTGCCCACTCCTTTTTGCAGCACCTCCCAGGCTCCATCAAGTTGGATGGAAAGAACTTTCCTCCAGAAGGTCTTATCTTTGTCCATGTGATGTCAGATGGAACAAAAATGGAGCTGTTTGGCCACAATACCCAGCAATATGTTTGGAGGAGAAAAGGTGAGGCCTTTAATCCCAGAAACACCATTCCTACCGTCAAGCATGGTGGTGGTAGTATTATGCTCTAGGCCTGTTTTGCTGCCAATGGAACTGCTGCTTTAAATGGGACAATGAAAAAGGAGGATTAGCTCCAAATTGTTCAAGACAAGCTAAAATCATCAGCCCGGAGGTTGGATCTTGGGCGCAGTTGGGTGTTCCAACAGGACAATGACCCCAAACACACCTCAAAAGTGGTAAAGGAATGGTTAAATCAGGCTTGAATCAAGGTTTTAGAATGGCCTTCCCAAAGTCTGGACAATGCTGAAGAAACAAGTCCATGTCAGAAAAGCAACACATGTAGCTGAACTGCAGCAATTTAGTGGTCAAGTGGTCAAGCAGAAGCTTGTGGATGGCTAGCAAAAGCGCCTTATTGCAGGTCAACTTGCCAAGGGACATGTAAGCAAATATTAACATTGCTGTATGTATACTTTTCACCCTCACATTTTCAGTAGAGCCATAATAAATTCATAAAAGAAGCAAACTTCATGAATGTTTATTGTGACAAACAAGTATGTGCTCCAATCACAAAAAAAATAAGAGTTGGAAACTCAAGACAGCCATGACATGATGTTCGTTACAAGTGTTTGTACACTTTTGACCACCATATATATATATATATATATATATATATATATATATATATATATATATATATATATATACAGGGACGTGCACATGATTATAGAGGGGCAGGGGCTCAAAGTCAGAAAAGGGCAGGACATTTTTTTTTGGTCCTTTACACAATATGGAAATTAATGTAAAATTAAATTTGCTAATAGGAAGCTAACTACTTCACTGTGTGTCCTTTGTAGGTAAAAGTGATTGCCATTTTTTTTTGTGTCAACAAATTATTGTCATAATGAGTTAATTCACATTATCATAGTCTTGGAAGACATGAAAAGCAACAAAACACTGGTTTATTATTAGGCACAGTGCATTTTATTTTGAAAATTAACCCGGTGTTTTATTTTGTATTTTGTACACTACTTCCGGTCTCGCACGAACCGCTCTGCTCTGTGCGGAATTGATGTGCCGTGCTCAATTGATGCGCCGTGCTCCGACGTCCGGCAAAAACAGAAGCTGATATATTGAATAATAGAATAATACAGCGTTTTTCCGAAATATTACCAATATTAGATGCTGGATTAGTGGACGGCGACTAGGTTCACGTTGCTCCGCTGTCACGTTTCCTCAGGGTCGTAGTTGGCTCTCTCTCCTCTCACTTACTCACTCACTCGCCCTCTCTCTCTCTTTCTGGCGGAAGCGGCAGGCTCAGACAACCCGGTATTACAAGAAAACGTGGAGTTTTTGTACCACTGTTTTTTTTGTTTTTTACATCCCTAACAGGAATTTATTATTGTTGTTTAAAGAAAAAAAAACAAAAAAAACACACACACACAGGCAGAGGGCACTTTTTAAGACGAGGCAAAAAAGGGCAGGGGCTCAAGCACCCATAGGGCCCTATGTGTGCACGTGCCTGTATATATATATATATATATACCATATTTTTCGGACTATAAGTTGTAGTTTTTTTGATGGTTTGGCCAGGCTCCAGTGCGACTAATATGTTTTTTTCCTTCTTTATTATGCATTTTTGGCAGGTGCGACTTATATTCAGAAAAATACGGTATATATATATTACTGTTAGAATCGATTTATTTTAGCACTGTGTAATTGGATATAAATACCTTTCTTTTGCAGTATATTTGATTAGTATTTATTGTTGCTAATAAAACTCAATTTAAGTAATAATAACCACACCCTCAATCTGATAGGAATTTTGTTTGGTTAATTATTATTACGAAATGATGTAATCGTTGCCATCGGTTTACATAGTTAGTGAGTTAGTTAGCATATCTTAAAAAAAATGAAATAAATTACAGGCACATTTTTATGGAATTTTCATGAAACTTTCATTCAACTTTAATAAAATGTGTATAAAAAAGTCATTACTTACTAAAAAAAAAAAAAACTACTTTAAATATCCGGCATATGCAGTTAAGAGACGTTTCATGAGAGCTGAGTTTGTGTGTGACTCTTAAAAGGCGCTGCCTGTCGCCTAGTGACATCAATTTTGACATCATTTTAGCTCAGCTGCGTTTTTTTACCCCTGGAAGTAGTAGTAGTAGTAGTAGTAGTGTGTATGTGTGTACTTACATGTTGCGTGTTGTTTGCTGTGTGATGTTGCCTCTTCCTATTTGATGTCATTCTAGTCTCGTTGGCTAAAAAGTGACTTCCTGCATTGTACTTGCTGTGTTTGTGTAACCACCTCAGAAGTAGCATGCTAAGTTCTACTATGTTACCTCACGTCTACGTTCTGAGCTTCAGCTTGTGTGTGTGTGATAGTGGCCCCGCCTCCACCCACAGAGACAAAGACTGTAGATGACTTGAGATAGCGGAGTTTCATCTAAATTTGAGGAAATGGAATGAAAAGCAAGCGATGAGGTGCCAAGTGTGTCACGTGAAGGCCGAGGACTCGCCTGCAGCGTCTGGCGGGTGTTTGTGTTTCATGAAGTGACTCCCCGGCTTCTTTTCAGGCCAGCGTTGACGTCGGACCGGCAACAATTCCCCGAGGCCGCCGTCCGTCTGCGGCTTTCAGGAGGTCGGCTCGGAGCTGTTGACGCGGCGCTGGTTCTGGTGCTGATTATCACAGGTTCTGCTCGGAAGAGAGCAGGCTTTGTTAGCGAGCAGCTGTCGCTGCTGAAGGGGTGAAGGCACACGTTGAGGCTGGAGAGAGAAAGTGAAAGTGAAAGGTCTGCAGCAGTGACGCTCAAGGGCCGCTTGGAAGTCTTGGAAGTCGGTGTCGCCCTGAGCAGGTACCATCGCTGTGGAAGTACACTACAACCTCCATCTACCAGCTTACTTGCTTTGCTTTCTTTAGTTTATTCGGAACATGAACACACTTACATCACACTTTCATATCATTCCACTTGACATCATGTCCCAAAAGGAGTCGGAAGAAGCAAAGCTTATTTAATCCTTCCCCTTTCCCACTTCAGAGCGTTTACAAATATACAGGTAAAAGCCAGTAAATTAGAATATTTAGAAAAACTTGATTTATTTCAGTAATTGCATTCAAAAGGTGTAACTTGTACATTATATTTATTCATTGCACACAGACTGATGCATTCAAATGTTTATTTCATTTAATTTTGATGATTTGAAGTGGCAACAAATGAAAATCCAAAATTCCGTGTGTCACAAAATTAGAATATTACTTAAGGCTAATACAAAAAAAGGGATTTTTAGAAATGTTGGCCAACTGAAAAGTATGAAAATGATAAATATGAGCATGTACAATACTCAATACTTGGTTGGAGCTCCTTTTGCCTCAATTACTGCGTTAATGCGGCGTGGCATGGAGTCGATGAGTTTCTGGCACTGCGCAGGTGTTATGAGAGCCCAGGTTGCTCTGATAGTGGCCTTCAACTCTTCTGCGTTTTTGGGTCTGGCATTCTGCATCTTCCTTTTCACAATACCCCACAGATTTTCTATGGGGCTAAGGTCAGGGGAGTTGGCGGGCCAATTTAGAACAGAAATACCATGGTCCGTAAACCAGGCACGGGTAGATTTTGCGCTGTGTGCAGACGCCAAGTCCTGTTGGAACTTGAAATCTCCATCTCCATAGAGCAGGTCAGCAGCAGGAAGCATGAAGTGCTCTAAAACTTGCTGGTAGACGGCTGCGTTGACCCTGGATCTCAGGAAACAGAGTGGACCGACACCAGCAGATGACATGGCACCCCAAACCATCACTGATGGTGGAAACTTTACACTAGACTTCAGGCAACGTGGATCCTGTGCCTCTCCTGTCTTCCTCCAGACTCTGGGACCTCGATTTCCAAAGGAAATGCAAAATTTGCATGGTTGGGTGATGGTTTGGGGTGCCATGTCATCTGCTGGTGTCGGTCCACTCTGTTTCCTGAGATCCAGGGTCAACGCAGCCGTCTACCAGCAAGTTTTAGAGCACTTCATGCTTCCTGCTGCTGACCTGCTCTATGGAGATGGAGATTTCAAGTTCCAACAGGACTTGGCGCCTGCACACAGCGCAAAATCTACCCGTGCCTGGTTTACGGACCATGGTATTTCTGTTCTAAATTGGCCCGCCAACTCCCCTGACCTTAGCCCCATAGAAAATCTGTGGGGTATTGTGAAAAGGAAGATGCAGAATGCCAGACCCAAAAACGCAGAAGAGTTGAAGGCCACTATCAGAGCAACCTGGGCTCTCATAACACCTGAGCAGTGCCAGAAACTCATCGACTCCATGCCACGCCGCATTAACGCAGTAATTGAGGCAAAAGGAGCTCCAACCAAGTATTGAGTATTGTACATGCTCATATTTTTCATTTTCATACTTTTCAGTTGGCCAACATTTCTAAAAATCCCTTTTTTTGTATTAGCCTTAAGTAATATTCTAATTTTGTGACACACGGAATTTTGGATTTTCATTTGTTGCCACTTCAAATCATCAAAATTAAATGAAATAAACATTTGAATGCATCAGTCTGTGTGCAATGAATAAATATAATGTACAAGTTACACCTTTTGAATGCAATTACTGAAATAAATCAAGTTTTTCAAAATATTCTAATTTACTGGCTTTTACCTGTATATCTGGGACTTATAGTCCGGTGCGGCTAATGTATGGAACAATGTTTTTCCTAATGTTTAGTGGGTGTGGCTTATATGCGGGTGCGCTCAATAGTTAGTAAAAACTCAAATGTTCCAAAAAGGTTTGCACCGACAGACAAGGCGAAGCTGCAAGTCAAGTATCGATGTCATCATGCGAGTATCGATCTGATACCAGTACCCCCAGTGATACCATTGGTTGTGTATAAAAGTACGTAATCTGTCATTAGGGCGGCGAGAGGCGAGGCTGAGGTATAAAATGTGTTCAGAAACACTTTAAATCCACCCTTGAGCAGTAAAGTCTCCTGGAATCAATCCCCACCTTCCTTCCGTGTGAGGAAACGGAGGTGGTGGAAAACATCTGCTCATTTTTCTTCCGCGAGGGTAAAATTTGAATCAACAATTTAGCTGGGAGAGCAGCTGCTAGCTCCACTTTATTTCTCACCATGCATGTTGAAAAGGCAAATAAGTTTGTGCTAAAAGGAAAGCCAGCGGGGGGTCCTCTCTGCGGAGGGAAAATAATCACACAGTCGCAGAAAGACATTTCTCCGGCGTGACGGGAAAGGCGGTGAAATGTACGCGTGCAGCCCGTGTCGGCCGCCATCAGCCAGGCCGGCTAACGAGACGCCGCATTCCACACGGGGAAGAAGCGCGGTGAGAATGTGGGGAATTCCACAAAATCCTGCATCTGGTGAAGAAGAGAGGAGGCCTCCGTGGTCATTAGAAGTTTCCACTCTGATCACAGCTTCTACCCTGCGACGTCTCACTCGGACTGGATCTTACATCAACACAACAAGTCACATGAGGGATTCATTCATGGAAAGTCCCGGAAGTTCTGCTCCTTTCATCTGGGTTATACTTGTATAGCGCTTCTCTACCTTCAAGGTAGTCAAAGCGCTTTGACACTATTTACCAGAGGTGTGGACTCGAGTCACATGACTTGGACTCGAGTCAGACTCGAGTCATGAATTTGATGACTTTAGACTCGACTTGACAAAATGTAAAAAGACTTGCAACTGGACTTAGACTTTAACATCAATGACTTGTGACTTCACTTGGACTTGAGCCTTTTGACTTGACATGACTTGACATGACTTGCTACTTTCCCCAAAACCCAAAGATGAAAAAGTTATTCGGGAGCGCTCCGTATTTTTCATTGTGTACTTGTCTATCAGCGTTGCGTGTGTCAGCTGGTGTGCTCTCAGTACAACAGCCAATCAAATTAGATCTACTTTGTTTTCATCACACAGCATTCATCCAATCAAATTGCAGGACAACCAACGAAGAAGACATGTCCAAACCACACGCCAGTGAACAAAAAATGATACCTAAAATAATTTTGTTTGGGTATAAAAATTACGAGGTGGTCAACACAAAACGGTTTGCAGTATGCAACACATGCGGTTCCAAAATGACTGATGGAGAGGCAACAACTTCCAACTTCGTCCGGCATTTGAAGTTGCACAAAGAAGGGTAAGTTTTGAATGTAAGATAACGTTTATTGGCTAAGTAACGTGACTTTTATTTGCTGTGTAGTTAAATCAGTGAGGCTGTAAACTCACTGCTAACGTTATAACGTTATTGCAAACAAGGGAATCTGTTGCAGTTCACTACCTTATTCATACTTTTTGTTCAGTGATTTTTTTTAAGCAGGGTTACGTTAGTCAATATATCACACGTAACGTTAGACGGCGGTCAGCAGCACCGCGTATTTTAGCCACCTAAAAAAAAGACAAAAATAGTCAAATAAAGGTCAGTTAAAATGTATACTATATTATGAATATGTGTACCGTTTTAGCTAGCTTTCTGACATACTGTTGGTTGTTTACCTCAGTGGTCCCCAACCACCGGGCCACGGCCCGGTACTGGTCCGTGGATCGATTGGTATCGGGCCGCACAAGAAATATTTTTTTTTTTTCTTTTTTTAATTAAATCAACATAAAAAACACAAGATACACTTACAAGTAGTGCACCAACCCAAAACAACTCTCTCCCCCTTTTGTTCTGGGCATTGAACATGAAGACTCTTCCTTCACTGTTCCGAGTGGCCATGAGAGTCTTGGCAGTGCCTGCCTCCAGTGCTCCAGTGGAGCGAGTTTTCAGCCATGGTGGCATCATACTACGCCCCCATCGTGCACAAATGACTGACAGACTCTTGGCTAATTTGGTCTTTTGCAAATGCAATGCAGCATAGGGCCCTGACATATAAAAAGTACAACTTTTTTGTTATGTTCACGTATATGTCATGTTTTTTCAATGTTAACACTTTTGTACAAATAAGTACATTTGCACTTTATTTTTCAATGTGTTTGTTCTGTAAAGGAATGAGTTAATGTTTAAAATGACTGGTTAATAGTGCTATTATAAAGTGCAATGTCAGCACAATTTTCTTTCCTGCAATTTAAAATGCACTTGTTTTAATAAATAAATACAGCGTTTGAAAAGCATACACAATCTGTGTTAATATATTAGTCTGTGGTTAAAAGGACTTGAAAGGACTCGAAACTCAAAATGCAGGACTCAGGACTTGACTTGAGACTTTCCAGTCTTGACTTTGGACTTGACTCGGGGCTTGCCTGTCTTGACTCGGGACTTGACTCGGACTTGAGGGCAAAGACTTGAGACTTACTTGTGACTTGCAAAACAATGACTTGGTCCCACCTCTGATTCTCACTAATAACAAGTGCACTTTTCTTGGTAGAAAGATTATACCTACATACACAGAATATTTGTAATAATATTATATCCTACATATACAGAATATTTGAAATATTATTATACCCTACATCAGGGGTGCTCACACTTTTTCTGCAGGCGAGCTACTTTTCAATTGATCAAGTCGTGGGGATCTACCTCATTCATATATATCATTTATATTTACTTATTTATGAAATATATGTTTTTGTTAACAAGTTAAAGGTGTTTAATGATAATGCAAGCATGTTTAACACATAGTTAATATTGTTAATAAATTAAAGGTGTTTAATGATAATACAAGAATGTTTAATACATATAGTTAATATTGTTGACAACTTAAAGGTGTTTAAAGATAATACAAGCATGTTTAACACATAGTTAATATTGTTAATAAGTTAAAGGTGTTTAATGATAATACAAGCATGTTTAACTCATATAGTTAATATTGTTAATAAGTTAAAGGTGTTTAAAGATAATACAAGCATGTTTAACACATATAGTTAATATTGTTAACAAGTTAAAGGTGTTTAATGATAATACAAGCATGTTTAACACATATAGTTAATATTGTTAATAAGTTAAAGGTGTTTAATGATAATACAAGAATGTTTAATACATATAGTTAATATTGTTGACAACTTAAAGGTGTTTAAAGATAATACAAGCATGTTTAACACATAGTTAATATTGTTAACAAGTTAAAGGTGTTTAATGATAATACAAGCATGTTTAACACATATAGTTAATATTGTTAATAAGTTAAAGGTGTTTAAAGATAATACAAGCATGTTTAACACATATAGTTAATATTGTTAATAAGTTAAAGGTGTTTAAAGATAATACAAGCATGTTTAACACATATAGTTAATATTGTTAACAAGTTAAAGGTGTTTAAAGATAATACAAGCATGTTTAACACATATAGATTCCTTTCTTTCATGAAGACAAGAATATAAGTTGGTGTATTACCTGATTCTGATGACTTCACTGATTGGAATCAGACAGTAGTGATGATAATGTCCGCATTTTCAAATGGAGGAGAAAAAAAGTCTCCTTTCTGTCCAATACCACATGAAAGTGGTTGGTTTTTGGCATCTTATTTGTCCAGCTTCCGTACTCCTTTGTATACACTTGACAAGAAATACATTGTCGGCAAACTCCGTAGCTTGCTAGCTTGTGCACGCTAGCTTTCTGAGACTCTTGTTTTGTTAGCACAACTGTGCAATTGTGCAGTCGCGGTCTTTGGAGTTTTGACGACAGGTACGGCGCCAGAGTCTGTTGAAATAAAGTGTTTCTCGCCTTCTCGGTAATTTTAATGAGCTGGCAGCAGCCAGCGTCATCTCAGAAGACCCTCGGGTGCCGTGAATGTCAATCAAGTGACGAAAGTGACGTCATAGTGAAGATTTATGATCGCTCATTTTTAGGACTATAATTTAATGCCTGGCTGGTGATCGACTGACACACCCTCCGAGATCGACCGGTAGATTGCGATCGACGTAATGAGCACCCCTGCCCTACATATACAGAATATTTGAATTATTATTATACCCTACATACAGATAATATTTGTAATATTATTATACCCTACATACAGATAATATTTGTAATATTAGTATACCCTACATACAGATAATATTTGTAATATTATTATGCCCTACATACACAGAATATTTGTAATATTATTATATATTATAACCTACAGTGCAAAAAGTCAGTGTTCAAAAACAAACAAAAAAACCCACAAAGATTAGAGGTATTTTATTTACACTAAGCAAAATGATCTGCCAATAGAACAAGAACATTTGGCTTGTCAAGACTTTCCAAAACAAGTCAAATTAGCTAACCTCAATGAACCCCAAAATACCTTAAAATAAGTATATTCTCACTAATAACAAGTGCACTTTTCTTGGTAGAAAGATTATACCCTACATACACAGAATATATGTAATATTGTTATAACCTACATACACAGAATATTTGTAATATTGTTATACCCTACATCAGGGGTGCTCATTACGTCGATCGCGATCTACCGGTCGATCTCGGAGGGTGTGTCAGTCGATCACCAGCCAGGCATTAAAAAAATAGTCCTAAAAATGAGCGATGATAAATCTTCACTATGACGTCACTTTGGTCACTTGATTGACATTCACGGCACCCGAGGGTCTTCTGAGATGACGCTGGCTGCTGTCAGCTCATTAAAATTATCGACTGGAAGGCGAGAAACACTTTATTTCAACACACTCTGGCGCCGTACCTGTCGTCAAAACTCCAAAGACCGACTGCACAGTTGCACAGTTGCGCTAACAAAATAAGAGTCTCAGAAAGCTGGCGTGCACAAGCTAGCAAGCTACGGAGTTTGCCGACAATGTATTTCTTGTAAAGTGTATACAAAGGAGTACGGAAGCTGGACAAATAAGATGCAAAAAACCAACCACTTTCATGTGGTATTGGACAGAAAGGAGGACTTTTTTTCTCCTCCATTCGAAAATGCGGACGTTTTTAGCACCACTGTCTGATTCCAATCAATGCAAGTCATCAGAATCAGGTAATACACCAACTTATATTCTTGTCTTCATGAAAGAAAGGAATCTATATGTGTTAAACATGCCTGTATTATCTTTAAACACCTTTAACTTATTAACAATATTAACTATATGTGTTAAACATGCTTGTATTATCTTTAAACACCTTTATCTTATTAACAATATTAACTATATGTGTTAAACATGCTTGTATTATCTTTAAACACCTTTAAGTTGTCAACAATATTAACTATGTGTTAAACATGGTTGTATTATCTTTAAACACCTTAACTTGTTAACAATATTAACTGTGTTAAACATGCTTGTATTATCTTTAAACACCTTTAACTTGTTAACAATATTAACTATATGTGTTAAACATGCTTGTATTATCTTTAAACACCTTTAACTTATTAACAATATTAACTATATGTGTTAAACATGCTTGTATTATCTTTAAACACCTTTATCTTATTAACAATATTAACTATATGTGTTAAACATGCTTGTATTATCTTTAAACACCTTTAAGTTGTCAACAATATTAGCTATGTGTTAAACATGGTTGTATTATCTTTAAACACCTTAACTTGTTAACAATATTAACTATATGTGTTAAACATGCTTGTATTATCTTTAAACACCTTAACTTGTTAACAATATTAACTATATGTGTTAAACATGCTTGTATTATCTTTAAACACCTTTAACTTATTAACAATATTAACTGTATGTGTTAAACATGCTTGTATGATCATTAAACACCTTTGACTTATTAATAATATTAACTATATGTATTAAACATGCTTGTGTTATCATTAAACACCTTTAACTTGTTATCAATATTAACTATATGTATTAAACATGCTTGTGTTATCATTAAACACCTTTAACTTGTTATCAATATTAACTATATGTATTAAACATTCTTGTATTATCATTAAACACCTTTAATTTATTAACAATATTAACTATGTGTTAAACATGATTGCATTATCATTAAACACCTTTAATTTATTAACAATATTAACTATATGTGTTAAACATGCTTGTATTATCATTAAACATCTTTAACTTATTAACAAAAACATATATTTCATAAATAAGTAAATATAAATGATATATATGAATGAGGTAGATCCCCACGACTTGATCAATTGAAAAGTAGCTCGCCTGCAGAAAAAGTGTGAGCACCTCTGGCCTACATACACAAAATATATGTAATATTATTATATCCTACATATACAGAATATTTGAAATATTATTATACCCTACATACACAGAATAATTTTAATATTATTATACCCTACACACACAGAATAGTTGTAATATTATTATACCCTACATACACAGAATACTTTTAATATTATTATGCCCTACATACACAGAATATTTGTAATATTATTATATATTATAACCTACACTACAAAAAGTCAGTGATCAAAAACAAACAAAAAAACCACAGAAATTGCGTATTGAAAATCATATATTTGTATTGAGGTTGGACATATTTTGATCTCAGCATCCACACTTTGACCCCACAAGCTTCTTCGCGTGGTGTGTACAGTCCGAATTGGAAGATTGAATCATAATCATTTGGCATTTTATTGTATGTCAACTCCTTCATTCCAGTTAACAGTGCACCATTGTCTAAACCGTCCGTACTTCCACTGTCCTTCATTCCAGTTAACAGTGCACCATTGTCTAAACTGTCTGTACTTCCACTGTCCTTCATTCCAGTTAACAGTGCACCATTGTCTAAACTGTCTGTACTTCCACTGTCCTTCATTCCAGTTAACAGTGCACCATTGTCTAAACTGTCCGTACTTCCACTGTCCTTCATTCCAGTTAACAGTGCACCATTGTCTAAACCGTCTGTACTTCCACTGTCCTTCATTCCAGTTAACAGTGCACCATTGTCTAAACTGTCTGTACGTCCACTGT
Source organism: Nerophis lumbriciformis (assembly GCF_033978685.3). Lineage (NCBI taxonomy): Eukaryota > Metazoa > Chordata > Actinopteri > Syngnathiformes > Syngnathidae > Nerophis > Nerophis lumbriciformis. The sequence goes on along the minus strand of NC_084561.2, from coordinate 46,371,289 downwards.
CCTTCATTCCAGTTAACAGTGCACCATTGTCTAAACCGTCTGTACGTCCACTGTCCTTCATTCCAGTTAAAAGTGCACAATTGTCTAAACCGTCCGTACTTCCACTGTCCTTCATTCCAGTTAACAGTGCACCATTGTCTAAATTGTCTGTACTTCCACTGTCCTTCATTCCAGTTAACAGTGCACCATTGTCTAAACCGTCTGTACTTCCACTGTCCTTCATTCCAGTTAACAGTGCACCATTGTCTAAACTGTCCGTACGTCCACTGTCCTTCATTCCAGTTAACAGTGCACCATTGTCTAAACCGTCTGTACTTCCACTGTCCTTCATTCCAGTTAACAGTGCACCATTGTCTAAACTGTCCGTACTTCCACTGTCCTTCATTCCAGTTAACAGTGCACCATTGTCTAAACCGTCTGTACTTCCACTGTCCTTCATTCCAGTTAACAGTGCACCATTGTCTAAACTGTCCGTACTTCCACTGTCCTTCATTCCAGTTAACAGTGCACCATTGTCTAAACTGTCCGTACTTCCACTGTCCTTCATTCCAGTTAACAGTGCACCATTGTCTAAACCGTCTGTACGTCCACTGTCCTTCATTCCAGTTAACAGTGCACCATTGTCTAAACTGTCCGTACTTCCACTGTCCTTCATTCCAGTTAACAGTGCACCATTGTCTAAACTGTCCATACTTCCACTGTCCTTCATTCCAGTTAACAGTGCACCATTGTCTAAACCGTCTGTACGTCCACTGTCCTTCATTCCAGTTAACAGTGCACCATTGTCTAAACTGTCCTTACTTTCACTGTTGTTGTGTCACATGCTCTCTCGCCCTCCCATCGTTTGACTGCTTGATTAGAAAATTTCCAAGACAGCGTGTTAATAAAATATTAATGTGGGATAAGAATAGAAAATAGTTTAGTCCTGGAGAGACAACCTTCTCAACATCTGGCCTGCATCTTGCAGGTAATGACGATGCTAATTCCAACTCCTTCACATTCAACAGAACTCGCTGATTAAAATAAATTCTGCAAGTGAAGGACAGAAAACAAAATGGAGATAAACACTTCAGCTGATGATTAACGCCACTTTGACAGAACTGCTGCTGTTTGTGACTTCATGAGGAGCCTGATGGAGCATTTCATTAGCCGCTCGTTTAGTAGCAATTAATGCACACATTAGTGAAGCGTCCATGCATTGAACCATAATCAAAAATCATCACCATTATTTTGATTGATATTGAAATCAGGATCAATAGCACAATTATTCATTACTTATGAGTATTTATTGTACCATGAAAACTCAACTTTTCATGTCATTTAAAAGCGCAACCAGATATACATTAATAACAAATAAACAGCTACTCAATTAAGCTTAAAATTAATTAGCGATTAGCTTGCCTTCTGCAGATATTTTGATGTGCTTGCTATGAACCCCGTTTCCATATGAGTTGGGAAATTGCGTTAGATGTAAATATAAACGGAATACAATGATTTGCAAATCATTTTCAAGCCATATTCAGTTGAATATGCTACAAAGACAACATATTTGATGTTCAAACTCATAAACTTTATTTTTTTTTTGCAAATGGCTGCAACACGTGCCAAAGTAGTTGGGAAAGGGCATGTTCACCACTGTGTTACATGACCTTTCCTTTTAACAACACTCAGTAAAGGTTTGGGAACTGAGGAGACACATTTTTGAAGCTTCTCAGGTGGAATTCTTTCCCATTCTTGCTTGATGTACAGCTTAAGTTGTTCAACAGTCCGGGGGTCTCCCTTCTGCTATTTTAGGCTTCACATTTTCAATGGGAGACAGGTCTGGACTACAGGCAGGCCAGTCTAGTACCCGCACTCTTCTACTATGAAGCCACGTTGATGTAACACGTGGCTTGGCATTGTCCTGCTGAAATAAGCAGGGGCGTCCATGGTAACGTTGCTTGGATGGCAACATATGTTGCTCCAAAAGCTGTATGTACCTTTCAGCATTAATGGTGCCTTCACAGATGTGTAAGTTACCCATGTCTTGGGCACTAATACACCCCCATACCATCACACATGCTGCCTTTTACACTTTGCGCCTTTAACAATCCGGATGGTTCTTTTCCTCTTTGGTCCGGAGGACACGACGTCCACAGTTTCCAAAAACAATTTGAAATGTGGACTCGTCAGACCACAGAACACTTTTCCACTTTGTATCAGTCCGTCTTAGATGAGCTCAGGCCCAGCGAAGCCGACGGCGTTTCTGGGTGTTGTTGATAAACGGTTTTCGCCTTGCACAGGAGAGTTTTAACTTGCACTTACAGATGTAGCGACCAACTGTAGTTACTGACAGTGGGTTTCTGAAGTGTTCCTGAGCCCGTGTGGTGATATCCTTTACACACTAAAGTTGCTTGTTGATGCAGTACAGCCTGAAGGATCGAATGTCACGGGCTTAGCTGCTTACGTGCAGTGATTTCTCCAGATTCTCTGAACCCTTTGATGGTGAAATCCCTAAATTCCTTGCAATAGCTGGTTGAGACAGGTTTTTCTTAAACTGTTCAACAATTTGCTCACGCATTTGTTGACAAAGTGGTGACCCTCGCCCCATCCTTGTTTGTGAATGACTGAGCATTTCATGGAATCTACTTTTATACCCAATCATGGCACCCACCTGTTCCCAATTAGCCTGTTCACCTGTGGGATGTTCCAAATAAGTGTTTGATGAGCATTCCTCAACTTTATCAGTATTTATTGCCACCTTTCCCAACTTCTTTGTCACGTGTTGCTGCCATCAAATTCTAAAGTTAATGATTATTTGCAAAAAAAAATAAAGTTTATGAGTTTGAACATCAAATATGTTGTCTTTGTAGCATATTCAACTGAAAATGGCTTGAAAAGGATTTGCAAATCATTGTATTCCGTTTATATTTACATCTAACACGATTTCCCAACTCATATGGAAACGGGGTTTGTATTTGTGCTGTGAACCTTTGGCCCGGAGTCAATTGAAGCTCAAAAGCTAGCATAAAACGTAAGCATTGTAACATTAGCTTGTTATTAGCGTACTGGATGGAGACTTGAATTTTAGGTTTAAATGATGAAAAATAGCTAAAATGTTAGCACGCTAACATTCGCATGCAAGCACGTGACAAGGTAGGATATTTAAAAAATGACTCCAAGTATCCGAAGCTATCATTTTTAGCTTTATACAAATAGAATTAGCAAAACAATTTGCAGAAAATATTAGCATGCTAATGTTAGCATAATAACAGGCAAAGTTTGCATACAACTAAGATGGCACCAAGTATTAAAAGCCATGGTTTTTAGTTTTAAACGATTAAAATAAGCTTAAGTGCTAGCATAACTTGCAAGATGGAGACAACTCTCAAAATCCGTACATTTTAAATTTAAATTATCAAAATGCGCTAAAATGCTACTATGAAAAGTTTGTATGTCCACGTTAGCATGCTAGCACGTGACCAGTATCAGTATCAGAAGGCAAGGCAAGTGTCAGAAGCCATACTTTTTCGGTTCAAACAAATAAAATGAGCAAAAAAAACACACATAGAATGTTAGCATGCTAATGTTAGCATAATAACATAGGAAAAGTTAGCATACTTCTAAGATGCCAACCAAGTAACAAAAGTCATGATTTTTAGTTTTAAACAATTAAAATGAACTAAAATGCTAGCATAAAATGTTAGCATAGTAATGTTAGCTTCTTATAAGCACTTGCAAAATGGAGACAACTCTCAAAATCCATAATTTTTAGGTTAAAATGATCAAAATGCACTAAAACAAAAAACATGAGCAAAACATGTTTGCATAAATCCTTAGCATGCTAATGTTAGCACGATAACATAAGAAAAGCTGGCATACTTCTAAAATGCCACGGAGAATCAAAAGCCATGATTTTCAGTTTTAAATTATTAAAATGAGCTAAAAAGGTTAGCATAAAACATTAGCATGCTAGCGTTAGCATGAGAACGGAAAAAGTGAGTTAGTCGGGCATTGAAAGGCATGAATCTGCATTTGCCAAAAACCTACTTGGCCACCAAGTCATGATTTTTAGTTTAAAACAATTAAAACAAACTAAAGTGCTAGCATAACATGTTAGCATAGTAACGTTAGCTTGTTATAAGCACTTGCAAGATGGAGACAACTCTCAAAATCCATAATTTTTAGGTTAAAATGATCAAAATGCACTAAAACAAAAAACATGAGCAAAAAATGTTTGCATAAATCCTTAGCATGCTAGCGTTAGCATGAGAATCTGCATTTGCCAAAAAGCTGCTTGGTCACCAAGAGCGTTGGATCCTGATGGATTTAGGTAAAAATTATCAAAAAGTGCTAAAAGGCTACTATGAAATATTAGCATGCTTACGTTAGCATGCTAGCATGTGACCAGACAGGATACTTCAAAAATGACGACAAGTATCCAAACAAAAATCATGAGCAAAAAATGCTTGCATAAAGCGTTAGCATGCTAATGTTAGCACGATAACATAAGAAAAGTTGGCATACTTCTAAAATGCCGCCATGATTTTCAGTTTTAAAGGATTAAAATGAGCTAAAAATGTTAGCATAAAACATTACCATGCTAGCGTTAGCATGAAAATCTGCATTTGCCAAAAAGCTGCTTGGTCACCAAGAGCGTTGGATCCTGATGGATTTAGGTAAAAATTATCAAAATGTGCTAAAAGGCTACTATGAAATATTAGCATGCTTACGTTAGCATGCTAGCATGTGACCAGACAGGATACTTCAAAAATGACGACAAGTATCCAAACAAAAAACATGAGCAAAAAATGCTTGCATAAAGCGTTAGCATGCTAATGTTAGCACGACAACATAAGAAAAGTTGGCATACTTCTAAAATGCCGCCATGATTTTCAGTTTTAAAGGATTAAAATGAGCTAAAAATGTTAGCATAAAACATTAGCATGCTAGCGTTAGCATGAGAATCTGCATTTGCCAAAAAGCTGCTTGGTCACCAAGAGCGTTGGATCCTGATGGATTTAGGTAAAAATTATCAAAATGTGCTAAAAGGCTACTATGTAATATTAGCATGCTTACGTTAGCATGCTAGCATGTGACCAGACAGGATACTTAAAAAATGACGACAAGTGTCCAAACAAAAAACATGAGCAAAAAATGCTTGCATAAAGCGTTAGCATGCTAATGTTAGCACGATGACATAAGAAAAGTTGGCATACTTCTAAAATGCCGCCATGATTTTCAGTTTTAAAGGATTAAAATGAGCTAAAAAGGTTAGCATAAAACATTAGCATGCTAGCGTTAGCATGAGAATCTGCATTTTCCAAAAAGCTGCTTGGTCACCAAGAGCGTTGGATCCTGATGGATGGAATCATCCAGATTGGCAACTTGTGACGTTTAGTCCTGGACTTTGGAACATTTTGGTGGAATAAACATCAGACTTTGCCTGACCTTCCTTCCAAGGTTTGCTAGCATCTTCTAGAACTTTCTGATTGTTGCTTGTCCGTGTCCCTGACATCATGTGAGGGAAGGAAGAGTCAGCTTGAAAACAAAACCAAAAAAAAGCCCAGATGGACAAAGACTTTTTCACAGCTCTTAAAGTTTGTGTGATGACAGCTTTAGTGAAAGTGAAAGTGAAAGTGAAAGTGAAAGGTGAAGAAGAGGAGCTGCAGCCATGTTGCCGTAGGGACAAGCTTCTCTTTCATCATTACCACCAAAGCGCTCATTAGTATTAATACTGCTAATTGCAATTAGTATCAATACTACTAATTGTAATGATTATAAATACTATTAATTGTAATTATTATTAATAGTAATTATAATTATTATTAATTATAGTAATTGTCATTATTGTTAATAGTACTAATTGTATGTATTTATATAATTCTAATTATAATTATTATTATAAATACAAATTGTAAATATTAATAATATTACCAATTGTAGTTAGTAATACTACTAATAATTGCAATTATTCATTATACAAATGTTCATTATTATCCATACTACTAATTGTAATTATCATTAACACTACTAAGTGTAATTATTATTAATAATACTAATTGTAGTTATTGTTAATAATACTATTTGTAGTTATTATTTATAATAATAATTGCAATTAGTAATAATACTACTAATTGTAATTATCATTAATACTACTAAGTGTAATTATTATCAATAACACTATTTGTAATTATTATCAATAATACTAAATACTACTAATTATTATTAATAATACTAATTGCAATTATTATTAATAATACTAATTGCATTTGAATCGATAAAGTACCCATTCTCGCTACCTGAGAATCAATTCTTGTAATCCAGTTTTTGTACTTTGTACTATGTGTGTGTTTGTGAATGTTAATTGTTTTGACAAGTAAGTTAATTGTTATTAATTATAATGCTGTTTAGTTGTTGTTTTACTTGTTTTATTATCAAGATATTTTCATGTGTTTAGTTGTTGTTTTACTTGTTTTATTATCAATATACTACCATGTGTTTAGTTGTTGTTGTACTTGTTTTATTATCAACATATTTTCATGTTTTTAGTTTTGGTTTTACTTGTTTTATTATCAAGATATGTTCATGTGTTTAGTTGTTTTACTTGTATTACTATCAATATACTATCATGTGTTTAGTTGTTGTTTTATTTGTTTTATTATCCATATATTTTCATGTGTTTAGTTGTTGTTTTACTTGTTTTATTATCAAGATTTGTTCATGTGTTTAGTTGTTGTTTTACTTGTTTTATTATCAATATATTATCATGTGTTTAGTTGTTGTTTTACTTGTTTTATTATCAATATATTGTCATGTGTTTAGTTGTTGTTTTACTTGTTTTATTATCAATATACTATCATGTGTTGTTATTTTACTTGTTTTATCATTAAGATGCTATCATGTGTTTAGTTGTTGTTTTACTTGTTTTATTATCAATGTGTTCATGTGTTTGGTTGTTGTTTCACTTGTTTTATTATCATGTATGTCAACAGGTTGCGATTGCAGTTGCAAGTGCAAGACGTTAAATGGCAGTATTGTGTAACCTATTATTAATGTACTTACAAATGTGTTATTTGTTGTTATTTATGGATATGTTTGTTATTATTATTGTTGCTTACGGATATTACTTATTATCATTGTTAATTATGGATGTGTTAATTATTTGTATTGGTACTTGTGAATGTGTTACTTTTTATCATTGTTGCTTATGAATGTATTATTTATTATTGATACTTATTCATGTGTTATTTATTAATATTGACACTTGTGATAGTGTAACTTATTATTATTGGTACTTCTGAATACTATTATTTTACTTATAAATGTGTTAGTTATTATTATCAATATTATTACTTATAAATGTGTTATTATTATTACTTATGGATGTGTTATTATTGTTACCTTTGGATGTGTTACTTATTATTATTATTATCATTACCTATGATTGAGTTACTTATTGATGTGCTACTTATAATTATTGATACTTATGAATGTGTCATTCGTTATTATTGTTACTTTTGAACGTATTATTTGTTATTATTGATATATATGAATGTGTTATTTATTATTATTGATACATGTGATTGTGTTATGTATTAGTATTATTACTTCTGAATGTGTTACTTATTGATCCATTTATCAATCCATTTTCTACCGCTTGTCCCTTTTGGGATCGCGGGGGATGCTGTGTTACTTAATATTATTGTTACTTATGAATGTGTCATTCATTATTATTGTTACTTATGAATGTAATATTTGTTATTATTGATACTTGTTAATGTGTTATTTATTAATTGTGATACTTATGAATGTGTTACTTATGGATGTATTATTATTGTTACCTTTGGATGTGTTACTTATTATTATTACCTATGATTGTGTTACTTGTTAGACTTAGACTTAGACTTCCTTTTTATTTTCATTCAAATTTGAACTTTACAGCACAGATAAGAACGAAATTCCGTTACATAAGCTCATGGTAGTGCAGGATAAAAAGCAATAAGGTGCGTATATAAATAAATCAATATATATAAATAATATATATATATATATATATATATATATATATATATATATATATATATATATATATATGTATATATATATATATATATATATATATATGTATATATATATATATGTATATATATATATATGTATATATATATATATATATATATATATATATATATATATATGTATATATATATATATATATATATATATATATATATATATATATAATAAATAAATATATTTATAAAAATATATATAAATAAATAAATAGATTACTGTACCGATAAATATATTGCACTTTTTCACATGTGTCCACGCGTTTATGGATGTATGTTATATTGTCTTTTTTATTCCAGCGAGTTAATCCATTTTGGGGGGAGTTGAGGGGATAAATTAATTTAATTATGATGCGTTCAAGAGTCTTACGGCCTGAGGGAAGAAGCTGTTACAGAACCTGGAGGTTCTGCTTCGGAGGCTGCGGAACCTCTTTCTAGAGTCCAGCAGTGAAAACAGTCCTTGGTGGGGGTGGGAGGAGTCTTTGCAGATTTTCTGAGCCCTGGTCAGGCAGCGGCTTTTTGCCATCTCCTGGATAGGAGGAAGAGGAGTCCTGATGATCGTTTCCGCCGTCCTCACCACTCTCTGGAGAGACTTCCAGTCTGAGGCATTGCAGGCTCCAGTCCAGACAGAGATGCAGGTGGTCTCTATAGTGTTTCTGTAGAATGTGCTGAGAGAGCTGTGCTCTTTTCATCCCACGCAAAAAGTGCATGCGCTGCTGAGCTCTTTTTACAAGAGCTCCGGTGTGTAGGGACCAGGTCATATTGTCAGTTATCTGCACCCCCAGGAACTTGGTGCTGCTTACTATCTCCACTGCTGTGCCGTTGATGAAGAGTGGAGCGTGGCTGGACTGCTGCTTCCTGAAGTCAACCATGATCTCCTTGGTCTTGTTGACGTTCAGGACCAGGTTGTTGGTTCTGCACCAGTCAACCAGATGTTTCACCTCCTCCCTGTAGTCCATGTACTTGTTATCACGGATGAGGCCCACTACTGTCGTGTCGTCCACATACTTCACAATATTGATGTGCTACTTATTATTATTGGTACTTATGAATGTGTCATGTAATATTATTGTTACTTATTAACATATTTGTTATTATTTATACTTATTAATGTGTTATTTATTATTATTGATATGTGTGATTGTGTTATGCATTATTATTATTATTGTTACTTATGAATGTATTATCATTGTTACTTATTAATATGTTATTTATTATTATTGATACTTATTGATGTGTACTTGATATTATTGGTACTTATGAATCTGTTATGTATTAGTATTGTTACCTACGGATGTGTCATTATTAGTATTCTAATTATGGATGTATTATGTACTATTATTGTTACTTATTGATGTGTTACTTATTATTATTGGTACTTATGACAGTGTCATTTGTAACTATTGTACTTATGAATGTGTTCTTTATTATTATTTTTACTTATTAACATATTATTTGTTATTATTGATACTGATTAATGTGTTATTTATACTTGTGATTGTGTTATGTATTATCATTGTTACTTATTAATATGTTATTTATTATTATTGATACTTATTGATGTGTACTTGATATTATTGGTACTTATGAATCTGTCATTTTTTATTAGCGTTACTTATGAATGTATTGTTTGTTATTATTGATACTTGTTAATGTGTTATTTATTATTATTGATACTTATGATTATGTTATGTATTAGTATTGTTACCTACGGATGTGTCATTATTAGTATTCTAATTATGGATGTGTTATGTGCTATTATTGTTACTTATTGATGTGTTACTTATTTTTATTGGTACTTATGACAGTGTCATTTGTAACTATTGTACTTATGAATGTGTTCTTTATTATTATTGATACTTATTAACATATTATTTGTTATTATTGATACTGATTAATGTGTTATTTATACTTGTGATTGTGTTATGTATTATCATTGTTACTTATTAATATGTTATTTATTATTATTGATACTTATTGATGTGTTACTTGATATTATTGGTACTTATGAATCTGTCATTTGTTATTATTGTTACTTATGAATGTATTGTTTGTTATTATTGATACTTGTCAATGTGTTATTTATTATTATTGATACTTATGATTATGTTATGTATTAGTATTGTTACCTACGGATGTGTCATTATTAGTATTCTAATTATGGATGTGTTATGTACTATTATTGTTACTTATTGATGTGTTACTTATTTTTATTGGTACTTATGACAATGTCATTCTTAACTATTGTACTTATGAATGTGTTCTTTATTATTATTGATACTTATTAACATATTATTTGTTATTAATGATACTGATTAATGTGTTATTTATACTTGTGATTGTGTTATGTATTATCATTGTTACTTATTAATATGTTATTTATTATTATTGATACTTATTGATGTGTACTTGATATTATTGGTACTTATGAATCTGCCATTTGTTATTATTGTTACTTATGAATGTATTGTTTGTTGTTATTGATACTTGTTAATGTGTTATTTATTATTATTGATACTTATGATTATGTTATGTATTAGTATTGTTACTTACGGATGTGTCATTATTAGTATTCTAATTATGGATGTGTTATGTACTATTATTGTTACTTATTGATGTGTTACTTATTATTATTGGTACTTATGACAGTGTCATTTGTAACTATTGTACTTATGAATGTGTTCTTTATTATTATTGATACTTATTAACATATTATTTGTTATTAATGATACTGATTAATGTGTTATTTATACTTGTGATTGTGTTATGTATTATCATTGTTACTTATTAATATGTTATTTATTATTATTGATACTTATTGATGTGTTACTTGATATTATTGGTACTTATGAATCTGTCATTTGTTATTATTGTTACTTATGAATGTATTGTTTGTTGTTATTGATACTTGTTAATGTGTTATTTATTATTATTGATACTTATGATTATGTTATGTATTAGTATTGTTACCTACGGATGTGTCATTATTAGTATTCTAATTATGGATGTGTTATGTACTATTAGTGTTACTTATTGATGTGTTACTTATTATTATTGGTACTTATGACAGTGTCATTTGTAACTATTGTACTTATGAATGTGTTCTTTATTATTATTGATACGTATTAACATATTATTTGTTATTATTGATACTGATTAATGTGTTATTTATACTTGTGATTGTGTTATGTATTATCATTGTTACTTATTAATATGTTATTTATTATTATTGATACTTATTGATGTGTACTTGATATTATTGGTACTTATGAATCTGTCATTTGTTATTATTGTTACTTATGAATGTATTGTCTGTTATTATCGATACTTGTTAATGTGTTATTTATTATTATTGATACTTATGATTATGTTATGTATTAGTATTGTTACCTACGGATGTGTCATTATTAGTATTCTAATTATGGATGTATTATGTACTATTATTGTTACTTATTGATGTGTTACTTATTATTATTGGTACTTATGACAGTGTCATTTGTAACTATTGTACTTATGAATGTGTTCTTTATTATTATTGATACTTATTAACATATTATTTGTTATTATTGATACTGATTAATGTGTTATTTATACTTGTGATTGTGTTATGTATTATCATTGTTACTTATTAATATGTTATTTATTATTATTGATACTTGTTGATGTGTTACTTGATATTATTGGTACTTATGAATCTGTCATTTTTTATTAGCGTTACTTATGAATGTTTTGTTTGTTATTATTGATACTTGTTAATGTGTTGTTTATTATTATTGATACTTATGATTATGTTATGTATTAGTATTGTTACCTACGGATGTGTCATTATTAGTATTCTAATTATGGATGTGTTATGTACTATTATTGTTACTTATTGATGTGTTACTTATTATTATTGGTACTTATGACAGTGTCATTTGTAACTATTGTACTTATGAATATGTTCTTTATTATTATTGATACTTATTAACATATTATTTGTTATTATTGATACTGATTAATGTGTTATTTATACTTGTGATTGTGTTATGTATTATCATTGTTACTTATTAATATGTTATTTATTATTATTGATACTTGTTGATGTGTTACTTGATATTATTGGTACTTATGAATCTGTCATTTTTTATTAGCGTTACTTATGAATGTATTGTTTGTTATTATTGATACTTGTTAATGTGTTATTTATTATTATTGATACTTGTGAATATGTTATGTATTAGTATTGTTACCTACAGATGTGTCATTATTAGTATTCTAATTATGGATGTGTTATGTACTATTATTGTTACTTATTGATGTGTTACTTATTATTATTGGTACTTATGACAGTGTCATTTGTAACTATTGTACTTATGAATGTGTTCTTTATTATTATTGATACTTATTAACATAGTATTTGTTATTATTGATACTGATTAATGTATTATTTATACTTGTGATAGTGTTATGTATTATCATTGTTACTTATTAATATGTTATTTATTATTATTGATACTCATTGATGTGTACTTGATATTATTGGTACTTATGAATCTGTCATTTGTTATTATTGTTACTTATGAATGTATTGTTTGTTATTATTGATACTTGTTAATGTGTTATTTATTATTATTGATACGTATGATTATGTTATGTATTAGTATTGTTACCTACGGATGTGTTATTTATTAGTATTCTAATTATGGATGTGTTATGTACTATTATTGTTACTTATTGATGTGTTACTTATTATTATTGGTACTTATGACAGTGTCATTTGTAACTATTGTACTTATGAATGTGTTCTTTATTATTATTGATACGTATTAACATATTATTTGCTATTATTGATACTGATTAATGTGTTATTTATACTTGTGATTGTGTTATGTATTATCATTGTTACTTATTAATATATTATTTATTATTATTGATACTTATTGATGTGTACTTGATATTATTGGTACTTATGAATCCGTCATTTTTTATTAGCGTTACTTATGAATGTATTGTTTGTTATTATTGATACTTGTTAATGTGTTATTTATTATTATTGATACTTATGATTATGTTATGTATTAGTATTGTTACCTACGGATGTGTCATTATTAGTATTCTAATTATGGATGTGTTATGTACTATTATTGTTACTTATTGATGTGTTACTTATTATTATTGGTACTTATGACAGTGTCATTTGTAACTTACTTATGAATGTGTTCTTTATTATTATTGATACTTATTAACATATTATTTGTTATTATTGATACTTATTCATGTGTTATTTATTATTGTTGATACTTGTGATTGTGTTATGTATTATCATTGTTACTTATTAATATGTTATTTATTATTATTGATACTTATTGATGTGTACTTGATATTATTGGTACTTATGAATCTGTCATTTGTTATTATTGTTACTTATGAATGTATTGTTTGTTATTATTGATACTTGTTAATGTGTTATTTATTATTATTGATACTTTTGATTATGTTATGTATTAGTATTGTTACCTACGGATGTGTCATTATTAGTATTCTAATTATGGATGTGTTATGTACTATTATTGTTACTTATTGATGTGTTACTTATTATTATTGGTACTTATGACAGTGTCATTTGTAACTATTGTACTTATGAATGTGTTTTTATTATTATTGGTACGTATTAACATATTATTTGTTATTATTGATACTGATTAATGTGTTATTTAGTATTAGTGATACTTGTGATTGTGTTAGGTATTATCATTGTTACTTATTAATATGTTATTTATTATTATTGATACTTGTTGATGTGTACTTGATATTATTGGTACTTATGAATCTGTCATTTGTTATTATTGTTACTTATGAATGTATTGTCTGTTATTATTGATACTTGTTAATGTGTTATTTATTATTATTGATACTTATGATTATGTTATGTATTAGTATTGTTACCTACGGATGTGTCATTATTAGTATTCTAATTATGGATGTGTTATTTACTATTATTGCTACTTATTGATGTGTTACTTATTATTATTGGTACTTATAACTGTGTCATTTGTAACTATTGTACTTATGAATGTGTTCTTTATTATTATTGATACTTATTATCATTGATACTGATTAATGTGCTATTTATTATTATTGATACTTGTGATTGTGTTATGTATTATCATTGTTACTTATTAATATGTTATTTATTATTATTGATACTTGTTGATGTGCTACTTGATATTATTGGTACTTATGAATGTGTCATGTGTTATTATTGTTACTTATCAATGTATTATTTGTTATTATTGATACTTATCAATGTGTTATTTATTATTATTGATACTTGTGATTATGTTATGTATCATTATTGTTACCTATGGATGTGTCATTTGTTAGTATTGCAATTATGGATGTGTTATGTACTATTATTGTTACTTATTGATGTGTTACTTATTATTATTGGTACTTATGAATATGCCATGTGTTATTATTGTTATTTATTAATGTATTATGCGTTATTATTTATTATTAATGTGTTCTTTATTATTATTGATACTTGTGATTGTGTTATTTATTATTATTGTCAATTATGAAATTGTTATTTTGTATTATTGTTAATTATTAATGCGTTATTTATTCTTATTGTTAGATATGAATGTGTTATTTTTTATTATTGTTAATTATGAATCTGCTATTTATTATTATTGTTAACTATGAATGTGTTATTTATCGGAACAATGACTTTTAGCAGGGAAAGACATTTTGCCGATGAATGACGAGGGAGGTTCGGCACTAAGAGGAACAACAAGAGCGGTGTGGTCCAGATCTGCTGCGCTCTTCTTCTTCTATCCATCATGTCAGCCCTGCAGAGGCAGGATATGAGAGGAAGGAAGAAAACGCTGAAGTATGCGATTAAGAATAATGACTCAAAAATTGCATAAAGTCTCCTCCCAAATCACATATCAACTCTGCGGCTGGCACTGGCCCTCAAGCTCCTCATCAGTCCTGACCAAGTCCCTGTCGCTTTCACACACACACACACACACACACACACACACACACACACACACACACACACACACACACACACACACACACACACACAGTGGGTATCTTCTGGTCCTGCATGCATCTTTAAAGAAAAATAAAGTTAGTTGTGACCTTGCATCCTCCACGTATGCACATCCCAGGCAAACATGGCCGTTATCTCCTGAGCGATGTTTGAAGAACATCTTTATGTTTGAAGAACATCTTTATGTTTGAAGAACATCTTTATGTTTGAAGAACATCTTTATGTTTGAAGAACATCTTTATGTTTGAAGAACATCCTTTATCAGAACCGTCCAATGCATGTCAATTTTTACTTGGCTTTTGTTTGCCGCCTCCACTTCCACTTCTGCCAATGACAGCAGGTTACGTTAATTCTTCATCCAGAAATTTGCTGTCAAGTCAAGTTTGCACCAAAAACATCTCAGCTCCTCCAGGCTCGGACAGGTGTGTCCAAAGTGTGGCCTCGGGGGCCATTTGTGGCCCGCAGCTGATGTTTTAACGGCCCGCAGCACATTTTAAAACACAAATAAAGAGCAAAGAGGTAAAATGTGCCTAGAAAAAGTTGCAATGTTGACTCAAATAACACAAAACTGCCATGCAGGATGTTTTTTTTTCTTTAAAAGTGCTCAAAAAAATCATCCATCCATCCATCCATCTTCTTCCGCTTATCCGAGGTCGGGTCGCGGGGGCAGCAGCCTAAGCAGGGAAACCCAGACTTCCCTCTCCCCAGCCACTTGGTCCAGCTCTTCCTGTGGGACCCCGAGGCGTTCCCAGGCCAGCCGGGAGACATAGTCTTCCCAACGTGTCCTGGGTCTTCCCCGCGGCCTCCTACCGGTCGGACGTGCCCTAAACACCTCCCTAGGGAGGCGTTCGGGTGGCATCCTGACCAGATGCCCGAACCACCTCATCTGGCTCCTCTCCATGTGGAGGAGCAGCGGCTTTACTTTGAGCTCCCCCCGGATGACAGAGCTTCTCACCCTATCTCTAAGGGAGAGCCCCGCCACCCGGCGGAGGAAACTCATTTGGGCCGCTTGTACCCGTGATCTTGTCCTTTCGGTCATAACCCAAAGCTCATGACCATAGGTGAGGATGGGAACGTAGATCGACCGGTAAATTGAGAGCTTTGCCTTCCGGCTCAGCTCCTTCTTCACCACAACGGATCGATACAGCGTCCGCATTACTGAAGACGCCGCACCGATCCGCCTGTCCATCTCACGATCCACTCTTCCCTCACTCGTGAACAAGACTCCGAGGTACTTGAACTCCTCCACTTGGGGCAAGATCTCCTCCCCAACCCGGAGATGGCACTCCACCCTTTTCCAGGCGAGAACCATGGACTCGGACTTGGAGGTGCTGATTCTCATCCCAGTCGCTTCACACTCTGCTGCGAACCGATCCAGTGAGAGCTGAAGATCCTGGCCAGATGAAGCCATCAGGACCACATCATCTGCAAAAAGCAGAGACCTAATCCTGCAGCCACCAAACCAGATCCCCTCAACGCCTTGACTGCGCATAGAAATTCTGTCCATAAAAGTTATGAACAGAATCGGTGACAAAGGGCAGCCTTGGCGGAGTCCAACCCTCACCGGAAACGTGTCCGACTTACTGCCGGCAATGCGGACCAAGTTCTGGCACTGATCATACAGGGAGCGGACTGCCACAATCAGACAGTCCGATACCCCGTACTCTCTGAGCACTCCCCACAGGACTTCCCGAGGGACACGGTCGAATGCCTTCTCCAAGTCCACAAAACACATGTAGACTGGTTGGGCAAACTCCCATGCACCCTCAAGGACCCTGCCGAGAGTATAGAGCTGGTCCACAGTTCCACGACCAGGACAAAAACCACACTGTTCCTCCTGAATCCGAGGTTGGACTATCCGGCGTAGCCTCCTCTCCAGTACACCTGAATAGACCTTACCGGGAAGGCTGAGGAGTGTGATCCCACGATAGTTAGAACACACCCTCCGGTTCCCCTTCTTAAAGAGAGGAACCACCACCCCGGTCTGCCAATCCAGAGGTACCGCCCCCGATGTCCACGCGATGCTGCAGAGTCTTGTCAACCAAGACAGCCCCACAGCATCCAGAGCCTTAAGGAACTCCGGGCGGATCTCATCCACCCCTGGGGCCTTGCCACCGAGGAGCTTTTTAACTACCTCAGCAACCTCAGCCCCAGAAATAGGAGAGCCCACCACAGACTCCCCAGGCACTTCGACGCACAGCAAGGGCTCTGGAACCAGTTCTCTCAAAAAAATCATAATGAATCAAAATCAATGTTGTTATAAATGATTGACGTATTCAAGGCTCCAATTATTCTCATCAAATATTACACTGTGAAATATTTTTAAGGTGAATCTTATAGATGTTGCATGTTTGACATAAAAAGGACAAAACGAAAAAATAATAAAAAACTATAATTAATGGATAGATCTGAAGGTGAACTAGAAACTTAAGTGTTGAAAGTAAAAAAAATAACAATAATATTTTACCTATTTTTAACACTGTTATGAGTGGGGCCCTGGTACACCAATCATTGTAGTCTGATTTTATTTAACTATCATTGCTCAAAAATAATCATTTAAAATCAATGTGTTAGAATAATTATGTGTAAGTTATCACACAACTCTTATGCTTAAAGGCCGTTGCTATAGTTATCATCAATTGTGCTGAAGTTGTACTTTTCTATCTGTGCAAAGGGACAACTTGCAATCCAAAGATTGCGAGTCGTCTCGTATCAGTGTTTGTGTCCAGACCCGGCCTGCTGACTGCCAAGGCCGGACATCGAGTACCGTGACGCAGACATAGCAAAGACAGGAGTGTCAGCACATTTGCATTT
The DNA here is from genome assembly GCF_033978685.3 of Nerophis lumbriciformis. Lineage (NCBI taxonomy): Eukaryota > Metazoa > Chordata > Actinopteri > Syngnathiformes > Syngnathidae > Nerophis > Nerophis lumbriciformis. The sequence continues at coordinate 46,353,379 of NC_084561.2, read as the reverse complement.
CTGTATAATCATATATTGTGTCTAACTGGGGCTGCTAAAATGACCCCCCTTCCTTCAGCAGCAGCCTCAGTGATGTAACCAGGGACCTCCCAAATAAATAGAGGAGCACGTGGGCTGTGCCTTAGAGCGTAGGTTGGAACTCTAACTAATAGTACAGCCCAAAACGTCTCTCCTCATTGAGCAAAATTGAACTTTGTCTCTGCATGATTCCTTGCTTCTTGTCTGTTTAATAGATGTCATCATTGTTTGAACCTGACACAATGTTTGTCATGACTTGGTCCTGGGGTTTAGTTTTTCCAGAAGGCAACGGAAAGTTGGCTCGGGCGAGTAAGTAAATGTTTAATTTAATATTATATATCAAAAAGGAACAAACGAAAAGCGCGCACAATGGCGGAGGTACAAAACTAGGCTATTGAAAACAAAACTTGCACGTAGGCAGAAACTGTGAACAATTAAACAAAAACACTAACTGTGGCATTAATAAACAAAAAACTTACTTGGCATGGACTATGAAGTGCGCAGAGGTAAGAGTGTGACATCCGGGATGTCGCCAGCAAAACAAACTGAAAACAATGAACTTAAATACTACAGACATGATTAACGAAAACAGGTGCGTGACTCAAAACGTGAAACAGGTGCGTGACGTGACAGGTGAAAACTAATGGTTGCTATGGTGACAAAACAAACAAAAGTGCACAAAAAGTCCAAAAACAAAACCGAACATGACTAAAACAAAACATGATCACACAGACATGACAATGTTGTTGTGAATTATTCATCTATTCAAGGCTCTAATTATTCACATCAAATATTACACTTTGAAATCTTTTTTGGGCCAAACATTGCATATTTTGTGTGTTTCCCATAAACAAGCAAATATTTCTATAACAATAAAAGCATAAAACAAACAAAAAAACCAACCCAAAAAACCATGAACAAATCATTTTAAAAATATAATCAACAGATGGATTTGAAATCAATTAAAATTCATGACTTATTTGATTTGTTTTATGAGCCCTTTTGGATCCTCAACATTTTTAGTGGGACTTTAAAAAGATTAAATAAAAATAAAAAAAACTGTCATTTCTCTAAAACTAAAAAATGACCCACTGAAAATGAGTCCCACTGTAGTTTCTCTGGAAAAGAGTGTGTGTCCATTTTGTGTTAAGTTGCTTTAAAAAGTATCATGTTTAAATCACACGTTGATGATATTAAAAGATGAAAATGATCCGTCTGAGATAAACCTCATTAAGATACAATAAACCTTATTTATATCTGCAATTTAAATATTAAGTGTGATTAATGAATGTGTGAGTCATATATGAATGTATACATATATCCATCCATCCATTTTCTACCGCTTGTCCTGTTCGGGGTCGCGGGGGGGTGCTGGAGCCTATCTCAGCTGCATTTGGGCGGAAGGCGGGGTACACCCTGGACAAGTCGCCACCTCATCACAGGGCCAACACAGATATATATATATATATATATATATATATATATATATATATATATGTATGTGTGGGGAAAAAAATCACAAGACTATTTCAACTCTACAGGCCTGTTTCATGAGGGGGGGTACCCTCAATCATCAGGAGTTTTTAATGGGAGCATTCACATACCATGGTTTATATAGGGCACAGAGTGGGTTGGTACAGGCTGGCGTAGGGGCGTGGTGATTGGCTCATGTGTTACCTAGGAGGTGTTTCCGTCTGTGGCGGCATGCTGTTACAATTTCGCTGCGCTTGTTGAGGGATGACAGGTCTGGACGGTAAATAATAAACAGTTTCTCTTTCAAGCATAGGTTGCATCTTTTATTACCACTATTGTAAGGTGTGCTGGATGCAAGAATTTGCCATGTTATTGAATATTCAACATTATTGTCTTTGAGGTCCCAAATGTGTTTGCTGAGTTCTGTGGTATTCCGCAGGTTTTGGTTCCTGAAAGAAGCCTTGTGATTGTTCCATCTGGTTTTGAATTCTCCCTCGGTTAATCCTACATATGTGTCGGATGTGTTAATGTCCTTGCGTGTTACCTTAGATTGGTAGACAACTGATGTTTGTAAGCACCCCCCGTTGAGAGGGCAGTCAGGTTTCTTTCGACAGTTACAGCCTTTGTTGGTTTTGGAGTCGCTCTGTCCGGACAGAGAATATTCAATAACATGGCAAATTCTTGCATCCAGCACACCTTACAATAGTGGTAATAAAAGATGCAACCTATGCTTGAAAGAGAAACTGTTTATTATTTACCGTCCAGACCTGTCATCCCTCAACAAGCGCAGCGAAATTGTAACAGCATGCCGCCACAGACGGAAACACCTCCTAGGCAACACATGAGCCAATCACCACGCCCCTACGCCAGCCTGTACCCACCCACTCTGTGCCCTATATAAACCATGGTATGTGAATGCTCCCATTAAAATCTCCTGATGATTGAGGGAACCCCCCCTCAAGAAACAGGCCTGTAGAGATGAAATAGTCTTGTGATTTTTTTCCCACACATACATATATTGCGCTCTACTACGGTATCGAGCACTATTTTTTGGATAACCTTATTAAGACATATATATATATATATATATATATATATATATATATATATATATATATATATATATATATATATATATATGTATATATATATATATATATACATATATATATGTATATATATATATGTGTGTGTGTGTGTATACTGTATATGTATATGTATATGTATACACATACATATAAAAGCCAAAAGCAGTGAAGTTGTCACGTTGTGTAAATGGTAAATAAAAAGAGAATAAAATGATTTGCAAATCCTTTTCAACTTATATTCAACACGACGTCCACAGTTTCCAAAAACAATTTGAAATGTGGACACTTTTCCACTTTGCATCAGTCCATCATAGATGAGCTCGGGCCCAGCGAAGCGTTTCTGGGTGTTGTTGATAAATGGCTTTGGCTTTGCATAGTAGAGTTTTAACTTGCACTTACAGATGTAGCGACCAACTGTAGTTCCTGACAGTGGTTATCTGAAGTGTTCCTGAGCCCATGTGGTGATATCCTTTACACACTGATGTGGCTTTTTGATGCAGTAGCGCCTGAGGGATCCAAGGTGCGTAATATCATGGCTTACGTGCAGTGATTTCTCCACATTCTCTGAACCTTTTGACGACATTACGGAGCGTAGATGGTGAAATCCCTAAATTCCTTGTTGAGAAATGTTGTTCTTCAACAATTTGCTCAGGCATTTGTTGACAAAGTGGTGACCCTCGCCCCGTCCTTGTTTGTGAACGACTGAGCATTTCATGGAAGCTGCTTTTATACCCAATCATGGCACCCACCTGTTCCCAATTAGCCTGTTCACCTGTGGGAGTCTTTGATGAGCATTTCTCAACTTTCTCACTCTTTTTTGCCACTTGTGCCAGCTTTTTTGAAACATGTTGCAGACATCAAATTCCAAATGAGCTAATACTTGCAAAAAAGAAGAAAGTTTGTCAGTGTGAACATGAAATATCTTGTCTTTGCAGTCTATTCAATTGAATATAAGTTGAAAAGGATTTGTTGTATTCTCTTTTTATTTGACAACTTCACTGCTTTTTGGTTTTGTATGTGTGTGTATATTTATGTATATATGAGTATTTATGTATGTACATGCATAATGCACATGTGTATTTAGTATATTTGTGTCACGTATGAATGTTTGGGCATGTTTACGATCACATGAATAATGTAACATATACATATAAACATATTGTTTATTGTACAAATTGGTGTGACACGGTGCTCTGGGGCAAGGCAGCATCTTTAAATAAGTGGTAGAGAGGATGACATGTCAGAATGCAGGCAGCACATTTCAAGAAGAACGAAGATATCTTCAAGCAGATTTGAAGTGACAAGCTTCTTGACCGCACAGACTTTCCCTTTTCTCTGTGCTTTGACAGCATGTCCTGTACTTGTATCGATCCTGGCCACACAGCTGATCTTCTGCCACTGAGATGTTTGGAGAAGTCAAGGTCGGCTGTCAGACACCAGAGTGCAACTCTCTTCTTGTCCTTTGGGAGGAATAGAATATGAATATACAGGTAAAAGCCAGTAAATTAGAATATTTTGAAAAACTTGATTTATTTCAGTAATTGCATTCAAAAGGTGTAACTTGTACATTATATTTATTCATTGCACACAGACTGATGCATTCAAATGTTTATTTCATTTAATTTTGATGATTTGAAGTGGCAACAAATGAAAATCCAAAATTCCGTGTGTCACAAAATTAGAATATTACTTAAGGCTAATACAAAAAAGGGATTTTTAGAAATGTTGGCCAACTGAAAAGTATGAAAATGAAAAATATGAGCATGTACAATACTCAATACTTGGTTGGAGCTCCTTTTGCCTCAATTACTGCGTTAATGCGGCGTGGCATGGAGTCGATGAGTTTCTGGCACTGCTCAGGTGTTATGAGAGCCCAGGTTGCTCTGATAGTGGCCTTCAACTCTTCTGCGTTTTTGGGTCTGGCATTCTGCATCTTCCTTTTCACAATACCCCACAGATTTTCTATGGGGCTAAGGT
>NC_084561.2:46316323-46343823 GCF_033978685.3 Nerophis lumbriciformis | reverse complement strand
AGCGGCCGAAATGAGTTTCCTCCGCCGAGTGGCGGGGCTCTCCCTTAGAGATAGGGTGAGAAGCTCTGCCATCCGGGAGGAGCTCAAAGTAAAGCCGCTGCTCCTCCACATGGAGAGGAGCCAGATGAGGTGGTTCGGGCATCTGGTCAGGATGCCACCCGAACGCCTCCCTAGGGAGGTGTTTAGGGCACGTCCGACCGGTAGGAGGCCGCGGGGAAGACCCAGGACACGTTGGGAAGACTATGTCTCCCGGCTGGCCTGGGAACGCCTCGGGATCCCCCGGGAGGAGCTGGACGAAGTGGCTGGGGAGAGGGAAGTCTGGGCTTCCCTGCTTAGGCTGCTGCCCCCGCGACCCGATCTCGGATAAGCGGAAGAAGATGGATGGATGGATGAGCAGACATTCTTAATGCTTTTCAACAGACTCTCTTTTCGGACTTCCACAGACACAAAATATGGTTCAAAGGTCAGAAATTCCACCACATGTGTGTTGGGGTGTGTGTACGTGTGTGTGTGTGTGTTTGTGTGTACATGCATGTACTTTAAATGTATTTGAGTGTGTTTGTGCGTGTACATAAATTGTATTATGTGTGTGTGTGTGTGTGTGTGCGCATACAATTTATTAGTGTGTGTGCACGTAAAATGTAGTGTGTAAGTGTGTGTTCATATAATGTATGTTGTGCGTGTGTACATCAAATACATTTTTGTGTGTGCACGTAGAATAGTGTGTGCATGTGTGTGTACATTAAACGCATGTGTGTGTGTGTGTGTGTGTGTGTGTGTGTGTGTGTACATTAAATTATAATGTGTGTGAATATATAATGTTCTTTTTTTTCATTTATTTATTTATTATATATATAAATGTTGTGTGTGTGTGTGTTTGTTTACATTAAATGTATTGTGTGTGTGTGTGTGTGTGTGTGTACATTAAATTAATGAGTGTGTGTGCATGTAGAATGTTGTGTGTATGTGTGTGTACATTAAATGTATTGTGTGTGTGTACATTAAAATAATGTGTGTGTGCGCACGTAGAATATTGTGTGTGTGTGTGTGTGTGTGTACATTAAATTATAATGTGTGTGTGAATATATATAATGTTCTTTTTTTTCATTTATTTATTTATTATATTTATAAATGTTGTGTGTGTGTGTTTGTTTACATTAAATGTATTGTGTGTGTGTGTGTGCATTAAATTAATGAGTGTGTGTGCATGTAGAATGTTGTGTGTATGTGTGTGTACATTAAATGTATTGTGTGTACATTAAATGTATTGTGTGTGTGTACATTAAAATAATGTGTGTGTGCGCATGTAGAATATTGTGTGTATGTGTGTGTGTGTAAGTGTGTGTGCGCATACAATTTATTAGTGTGTGTGCACGTAGAATGTAGTGTGTATGTGTATGTACATAAAATGTATTTTGTGTGTGTGAACATTAAATACATTTGTGTGTGTGCACGTAGAATATTTTGTGTATGTGTGTGCATGTGTTTGTACATTAAATTAATTTGTGTGTGCGCACTTAGAATGTTGTGTGTGTGTGTGCGCATACAATTTATTAGTGTGTGTGCACATAGAATGTAGTGTGTATGTGTGTGTACATTAAATTAAAATGTGTGTGTGCACATAGAATGTTGTGTGTGTGTGTGTGTACATTAAGTGTATTGTGTGTGTGTACATTAAATTAATGTGTGTGTCTGCATGTAGAATATTGTGTGTATGTGTGTGCATGTGTGTGTATGTGTATGTACATTAAATGTATTGTGTGTACACTAAATTAATTTGTGTGTGCGCACATGGAATGGTGTGTGTATGTGTGTGTGTACATAAAATGTATTGTGTGTGTATACATTAAATGCATTGTGTGTGTTTGTGTACATAACATTAATTTGTGTGCCTGTGTGTGTGCGTAGAATGTAGTGTATGCATGTGTGTACATTAAATGTATTGTGTGTGTGTGTGTGTGTGTGTGTGTGTGTGCACATAGATTGTAGTGTGTGCGTGTACATTAAATACATGTGTGTGTGTGTTTGTACATTATGTAAATAAATGTGTGTGCACGTAGAATGTAAAATGTAGTGTGTGTGTGTACAAAAAATATATTTTATGTGTGTGTGTGCACATAGATTTTAGTGTGTGTGGGTATACTTAAAACATATTTTATTTTGTGAGTGTTTGTGTGTGTACAAAATTATTTGTGTGTGTTCATATAGAATGTAGTGTGTGTGTGTGTGTGTGTGTGTGTGTGTGTGTGTGTGTGTGTGTGTGTGTGTGTGCACATTAAATGTATTGTGTGTGTGTGTGTACATTAAATTAATGTGTGGGTGTGTGCATGTAGAATGCTGTGTATGTGTGTGTACATTAAATGTATTGTGTGTGTATATTAAATTAATTTGTGTGTGCGCGCACGTAGAATGTGGTGTGTATGTGTGTGTGTACATTAAATGTATTGTGTGTTCGTGTACATAACATTAATTTATGTGTATGTATGTGTGTACATTAAATGTATTTTGCATGTGTGTGTGTGTGCACATAGATTGTAGGGTGTGTGTGTGTATACAAAAATGTATTGTGTGTGTGTGTGTGTGCGCACATAGATTTTAGTGTGTGTGTGTGTGTGTGTGTGTGTGTGTGTGTGTGTGTGTGTGTGTGTGTGTGTGTGTGTGTGTGTGTATACATAAAACGTATTGTGTGTGTGTGTGCATACAAAATTATTTGTGTGTTCATATAAAATGTAGTGTGTGTGTGTGTGTGTGTGTGTGTGTGTGTGTGTGTGTGTGTGTGTGTACATAAAACATATTTTGTGTGTGTGTGAGTGCGTACAAAATGATTTGTGTGTGCATAGAAGATGTAGTGTGTGTGTGTGTGTGTGTGTGTGTGTGTGTGTGTGTGTGTGTGTGTGTGTGTGTGTGTGTGTGTGTGTGTGTGTGTGTGTGTGTGTGTGTGGTAATGTAGTTGCCAACATTTTGCTGTAAAAAAGCATTTGTTCTATTTACCTAAAAAAAAAGAAATACATTTTACATTAAAATTCTGATCAACTGAGTTACCTTTTTTTTTTACTGTAAAACAGTTTTACAGTTTTGTCATTTACAGTAATACACTGTCAAATATATCCTTGTTTTTAACGATAAAAACAGACAAACTGTCAGCTCAGTTGCCAAAATTTCCCCTTTTTTAAAACTTTATTTTACCTACTGTTTACCTTCTTTTACCTTCTTTTACGTAGATTTTACTTTCTTTTTTGTTCTTTTGACTTTCCTTTACCTTCTTTTACATTCATTTTACATTACTTTTACTTGCTGTTTATCATTTTCCCCCTTTATTTAAACTTTCTTTTTACCTACTGTTTACCTTCCTTTACCTTGTTTTACTTACTTTTTACTTTACTTTTACCTGCTGTTTAACATTTTCCCCCTTTTTTTCCACTTTCTTTTTACCTACTTATTACATTCCTTGACCTTCTTTTACCTAATGTTTACTTTCCCTTTCTTGTCAGTTTACCTTCTTTTACCTAATATTTACCTTCCTTTACCTTATTTTGCCTTCTTTTTCTTACTTCCAGGGCGACACAAAAACCCACAATGGTGTCACTCCAGGTGGACTCTGTGGGACCTGAGTTGACCCCAACATGTTTTGGTCATACTTGCCAACCGTCCCGGATTTTCCTGGGAGACTCCCGAAATTCAGCGCCGCTCCCGAAAACCTCGCGGGACAAATTTTCTCCCAAAAATCTACCGAAATTCAGGCGGACCTGAGTGACGTGTCGACAGCCTGTTTTCACGTCCGCTTTCCCACAATATAAACAGCGTGCCCGCCCAATCACATTATAACTGTAGAATGATGGAGGGCGAGTTCTTGGTTTCTTATGTGGGTTTATTGTTAGGCAGTTTCATTAACGTCCTCCCAGCGCGGCAACAACACACAACAACAGCAGTCACGTTTTCGTCTACCGTAAAGCAGTTTGTCTGCCGTAAACAGCAATGTTGTGACACTCTTAAACAGGACAATACTGCCATCTACTGTACATGCATATGTGACAATAACATCTAGGGCTTTTAGAGAGTGCAGTGCACAACTGCGCACACAACAAGGAGACGGAGCAGAATGCATCATCAGAGAGGGTGTTCAGCATGGTTAGAAAAATAGTGACAGAGAATAGAACAAGGATGGACAATTCAACCCTTAACTCAACAATGAGTAGATGAGTGTTATGTGCGTGTATATGTGTAAATAAATGAACACTGAAATTCAAGTATTTCTCTTTTATATATATATATATATATATATATATATATATATATATATATATATATATATATATATATATGTCTATGTCTTAATAAGGTTATCCAAAAAATAGTGCTCGATACCGTAGTAGAGCGCAATATATGTATGTGTGGGAAAAAAAATCACAAGACTATTTCATCTCTACAGGCCTGTTTCATGAGGGGGGATACCCTCAATCATCAGGAGATTTTAATGGGAGCATTCACATACCATGGTTTGTATAGGGCACAGAGTGGGTGGGTACAGGCTGGCGTAGGGGCGTGGTGATTGGCTCATGTGTTACCTAGGAGGTGTTTCCGTCTGTGGCGGCATGCTGTTACAATTTCGCTGCGCTTGTTGAGGGATGACAGGTCTGGACGGTAAATAATAAACAGTTTCTCTTTCAAGCATAGGTTGCATCTTTTATTACCACTATTGTAAGGTGTGCTGGATGCAAGAATTTGCCATGTTATTGAATATTCAACATTATTGTCTTTGAGGTCCCAAATGTGTTTGCTGAGTTCTGTGGTATTTCGCAGGTTTTTGTTCCTGAAAGAAGCCTTGTGATTGTTCCATCTGGTTTTGAACTCTCCCTCGGTTAATCCTACATATGTGTCGGATGTGTTAATGTCCTTGCGTGTTACCTTAGATTGGTAGACAACTGATGTTTGTAAGCACCCCCCGTTGAGAGGGCAATCAGGTTTCTTTCGACAGTTACAGCCTTTGTTGGTTTTGGAGTCGCTCTGTCCGGGGGCCGACGGTTCATTTGCAATTGTTTTGTTGTGGTTTGAGATGATTTGTCGTATATTGTTCATACAGCTGTAGCTCAATTTAATGTTGTTCTTGTTGAATACTTTTCTTAGGGTGTTGTCTTTGGGAAAGTGTTTGTCAATCAGATTGAGGAATTTGTGTCCAATGTTAGTTGAGACGTTTTTGCTGTATGGGGGGTTGTACCAGATGATGTCGTTTCGTTTTCTGTCCTTTTTTGGCTGGTTTCCTGGCATGGGTTCATAGGTGAGGGTGAAATTGTATCCGCTTTCATCAAGGGCTTTTTGGTACGGGGGGGTTGCTTGGTCAAATTCAGCTTTGCTAGATGACAGCATCGATAGCCTTTTATTAATTCCGGTAGGTATTCTTTTCGTGGTGGTGGGTGGGTGGTTGCTGTCATGGTGCACGTATTGGAGTGTTGTGTTGGGTTTCGTGAATGGTTGGTAGCTGTTATTTCTCAGGTTGAAAGTGACGTCAAGGAAGTTGACGGTTTGCTTGTTGGCTTCAATCGTGATCCGTAGGCTGTTCTCTTTGAAAATTTGGCATATGCGCTTCTTGGTATTCTCGCTGCTCCTTGGTGAGGCGCGACACACTGCCAGTCTGAAAGCGGATACAATTTCACCCTCCCCTATGAACCCACGCCAAGAAACCAGCCAAAAAAAACAGAAAACGAAACAACATCATCTGGTACAACCCCCCATACAGCAAAAACGTCTCAACTAACATTGGACACAAATTCCTCAATCTGATTGACAAACACTTTCCCAAAGACAACACCCTAAGAAAAGTATTCAACAAGAACAACATTAAATTGAGCTACAGCTGCATGAACAATATACGACAAATCATCTCAAACCACAACAAAACAATTGCAAATGAGCCGTCGGCCCCCAGACAGAGCGACTCCAAAACCAACAAAGGCTGTAACTGTCGAAAGAAACCTGATTGCCCTCTCAACGGGGGGTGCTTACAAACATCAGTTGTCTACCAATCTAAGGTAATACGCAAGGACATTAACACATCCGACACATATGTAGGATTAACCGAGGGAGAATTCAAAACCAGATGGAACAATCACAAGGCTTCTTTCAGGAACCAAAACCTGCGAAATACCACAGAACTCAGCAAACACATTTGGGACCTCAAAGACAATAATGTTGAATATTCAATAACATGGCAAATTCTTGCATCCAGCACACCTTACAATAGTGGTAATAAAAGATGCAACCTATGCTTGAAAGAGAAACTGTTTATTATTTACCGTCCAGACCTGTCATCCCTCAACAAGCGCAGCGAAATTGTAACAGCATGCCGCCATAGACGGAAACACCTCCTAGGTAACACATGAGCCAATCACCACGCCCCTACGCCAGCCTGTACCCACCCACTCTGTGCCCTATATAAACCATGGTATGTGAATGCTCCCATTAAAATCTCCTGATGATTGAGGGTACCCCCCCTCATGAAACAGGCCTGTAGAGATGAAATAGTCTTGTGATTTTTTTTCCCACACATACATATATATATATATATATATATATATATATATATATATATATATATATATATATATATATTAGAGATGCGCGGTTTGCGGGCACAACCGGCGAGTCCGCGGATGAAATTAAAAAAAATTAGATTTTATCCGCGGGCCGGGTCGGGTCGGGCCGGGCAGTTGAAAAAAAAAAAAAAAAGATTTTAAATAGATTCAGGCGGGTGGCAGTTAAACCAATTGGTAAATATATATACATAGTTAAATGTTGTTACCCACATACGAAAAACGAGCAGGCACCTGCAGCATATGCCACAACAGAAGAAGAAAAAAAAAAGAGATGGACACTTTTACGGAGCGGAGAAGGGACGCCTCGCCGGGGTCCGGGACCGAGGCCCCTTCCCCCGAGAGGGCCCCACCGGGAGCCGTAGCTGAGGCGATCCGCAAGAAGGGCCCGACGCACGTCCAGGGTCACCACCGCGCCTACCGCACCGACACCCCGCCTCGTCCGCCTTCGCCGCAGCCGGCGTCACGCGCAGCAGGTAAGCAGCTTACCTGCCCGCCACCCCCGTGGCCGGGGGGGGGGGCTCGTAACAGGGGTCACTCCGCGCGCAGTGCGCTCACGAAAGGGGTGGGGCTCACCCTGGTTGATATAGACAGCAGCTAGGACGGTGGCCATGGAAGTCAGAACCCGCTAAGGAGTGTGTAACAACTCACCTGCCGAATCAACTAGCCCTGAAAATGGATGGCGCTGGAGCGTCGGGCTCATACCCGGCCGTCGCCGGCAGCGAGACGCGCTTGGAGGTGCGCTCAGCGCGGCTCCCATATGATGGCGCACTGGTGTGCGTCTGGGTCGTGACAGCGTGGCACGCGAATGTCTGTGCTGCATTGGATCAGTCTCCTTTCTTTAACAGGCAAAAGCTTTATAACCTCACTAATGCCTTGCATCGTCTATATTAGATATATAACAACGGGCGGGTGCGGGCGGATGCGGTTCTGATCAAATGTTAGATCGGGTGGATGGCGGATGGTTGACGACTTTCTGATGCGGTTGCGGATGAAATAATTGCCTATCCGCGCATCTCTAATATATATATATATATATATATAGAGAGAGCTAGAATTCACTGAAAGTCAAGTATTTCTTATATATGTATATATATATATATATATATATATATATATATATATATATATATATATATATATATATATGTATATATATATTTACATATATATATGTAAATATATATATATATATATATATATAAGAAATACTTGACTTTCAGTGAATTCTAGCTGTAAATATACTCCTCCCCTCTTAACCACGCCCCCAACCACACCCCCACCCCCACCTCCCGAAATCGGAGGTCTCAAGGTTGGCAAGTATGGTCTTGGTCAACCACAGTTGAGAGGTTTTGGCCGCTGGACCGTTTGTGCGACAAGTTGTGTTCTGCAGTGTCAGCACGTTGTTGTCGACAGGTCGGGTGTTGTCGTGTTTCATCTGAAAAAAGTATTTGACAAATCCCAACTGTGAACTCCTTAAGAGGAATATATTGCAGTGATATTTAGAAAAGAATATGACTTTTATGCAAAGTGAATTGGAGTTAATGATGGAAGTTACAGGAAAGAATAATCTTTTTAACGGTCATGTATATTTGTCACTCCACTTCATTCCTATTCAATATTTGCCTTTTGAGTCATTCAATAAAATGTTGCAATAGTCGTAACGCCAATGAAATCCGCTGCTGCGCCTCTAAGTTGAAGGACGTGGCGTGCCTCTTAAAAACAAGTCCATTGTTTGTTTTTTTTCAAGCATTTCTTGGCTTGATGTGTACTTAAGGACGGCATAATTGAAAGACTTGAAGAAGGCCGCGGGCGTGTCTCGCTTCCTGAACAAAGAAGCACTCTGGGCGGCCACAAAAAGTATTTATTCATGGAGTGGTCTCGCCACAACGAGCAGCAGAAGTCAGACGGCGTGATGGTCCTGGATCGTCCCCACGTCTGGTCCACAAACTGCTAATCGCTAGGACGAGGTCACACTTGCTTGCACTTTGCAGGAGAAGAAAAGAAGCATGACTGATTCCCGGCCTGCAGCCAAGCCGATTGGCTTCCAGCTGATTGGCTTTCCAATGAACAAGCACCTCATTGCTCCTTAATTCAACATCAGCCGCCTCCCGCTAAGTCCACAGATTAAAAGTGGACTGCGGTCCCCCTGGGCGGGCTCCCTGGCGCTCTGGGAGCCTGGGCTTTCTTGGGGTTCCATCACTGCCGAGCATCAACTCGGTGACATCCCACCGTCGGCAGCATTGATTGGCAGGCGGAGCGGCGACTTTGAGCAGGAAATCGATAGCGGAGGACCTCCAGACCGAGGGAGGACCCGGCCCGCTGGACTCTGCCAATCAGCGAGCGCGGAATGCGGCGGCAGCCAGCCATGAACCGAGGCGATGTATCGGCGAGGGCCGGGGGGGGGGGCGGCGATGGATTCATGTTTGGGGAGAAGTTTCTGGCACGCAATGAAAGGAGAAGTTGTGGACATTTGCATTTCTTATCTTCATTCATATGCTAAAACCTGAGCGGGTTCCTCGGGGATTTGTGTCTTGGTGTTAGCATGCGGCGTGCAGGTCTGAGGGTCTAAGCATGACAGAGCCAGCCTATTAGCATCCAGTCAGTCATCTAGAAATATGCCTCCTTCCAACATGGCCTGAGGGACGCTGCGGGCTCAGCGTCTCGTCCTTCCCGTCACGCTTCAACACTTCAACACCCGAGCCTTCACAAGCTAACCATGGTCCACCCGCAGGTTGCGCAATAAAACACTTCAGTTCCTGCCTTCTGTTTGTGGAGAAGTCACAGTGCAGGTTTTAGTCCCAGTCCCTTCTGGTCCCGACCTCTTTTCTTTGGGACTCACTCGTCCCTAGATCACCTGGCGCAGATAGACCACATCAACAATGGAAACTAAGACTGTTGACCACATAAACGATGTAAACAAAGACTGTAGACCACATAAACGATGTAAACAAAGACAGTAGACCACATAAACGATGTAAACAAAGACTGTAGACCACATCAACAATGTAAACTAAGACTGTAGACCACATAAACAATGGAAACTAAGACTGTAGACCACATAGAAAATGTAAACAAAGACTGTAGACCATAAACGATGTAAACAAAGACTGTAGACCATAAGCAATGTTAACAAAGACTGTAGACCATAAACGATGTAAACAAAGACTGTAGACCATACAATGACAGACTGAACTGAAATAGACAGAAGAATATAAAGAAGAAGATTTCAAAGAAGAATCAGAAGAAGAACTTAAAGAAGCAGAATTCCAAGAAAAAGCAGAAGAATTTGAAGAAGAATTTGAAGAAGAATTTGAAGAAGAATTTGAAGAATTCAAAGACGAATTTGGAGAAGAATTAAAAGAAGAATTCGAAGACTTTGAAGAAGATTTCAAAGCAGAAGAATTTAAAGAATTTGAAGCATTCCAAGAACAAGTAGAAAAATGTGAAAACTTCAAAGAATTTGAAGAACAAAAAGAATTCTAAGAATAACTTGAAGAATAATTAGAAGGAGAATAATTCCATGGAAAAGCAGAATAATTTGAAGACTTCAAAGAAGAAGAATTCAAAGCAGAATAATTTAAATAAGTATTTTAAAAATAAATGAAATAATTTGAAGAAGAAGAATTCAAAGTAGAAGTTTTCAAAGAAAAATTAGAAGAGTTAGAAGAATTCCAAGAAAAAGCAGAAGAGTTTGAAAACTTTATAGAATTTAAGAAATCAAGGAAGAATTTTAAGAATTCAAGGAAGAATTTGAAGAACAAGAATAATTCGAAGAAAGAAATCGAAGAATTTGGAGATTTCAAAGAAGAATTCAAAGAATTCGAAGAAAAATAATTCAAAGATGATACTGAAAAATTCTAAGAAGAATTTGAAGAAGCATTTGAACAATGATAAGAAGAAGAATTTGAAGAAAAATAAGAAGAATTTAAAGAAGCGGAATTCAAAGAAGAAGAAGAATTTCAAGAAAAAGCAGAAAAATGTAAGACTTTGAAGAATTCGAAGAATTCGGAGAAGAATTTAAAATACAAGAAGAATTCAAAGAAGAATTATTCAAGGTAGAAATTGTAGAAGACTTTGAAGAAGACTCCAAAGAATTTGAAGAATTCAAAGAAGAAATCTTTGAATTCGAAAAAAAATTGAAGAAGAGGAAGAATTTGAAGAATTTAGAGCAGGGAATTCAAAGAAGATATTATATAATTCCAAGAAGAAAAATTCAGAGAAGAAGAATTTATAAAGAAGAATACTTTGAAGAAGAAGAGGAATTCCAAGAAAAAGCATAATAGATATTTGAAGAAGCAGAATTTGAAGAAGAAGAATTCCAAGAAAAAGCATAATTTGAAGAATTCAAAAAATAATTCAAAAGGACAAGAAACAATTTAGAGAAGAAGAATTCAAAGAAGAAGAATTTCTAAGAACTCGAAAAAAGAATTCGAAGAAGAAGAATTTGAAGAACAAAAAGAATTCGAAAAAGAAAAATTCAAAGAAGATATTGAAGCAAAATAATTTGAAGAATTAAAAAAAAAAGAATTTGAAGAAAAAGATTTCCAAGAAGAATTTGAAGACTTCAAAGAAGAAGAATTCAAAGAAGAATTCAAAGAACAAGAAGAATTCAAATGATAAGAATTCGAAGAAGAATTCGAAGAAGAATTCGAAGAAGAATTCGAAGAAGAATTCGAAGAAGAATTTGAAGAATTTGAAAAATAATTTGACGAAGAAGAATTTGAAGAAAAAGAATAATTCAAAGAAGTATTCAAAGAAGATATTGAAGAATTCGAAGAAGCATTTTAAGAATTCAAAGAAGAATTTGAAGAAGAAGTATTTGAAGAATAAGAATTACAAGAAGAAGAATTTTAAGAAGAAGAAGAATTTGAAGAATACAAAATAACAATAATTCAAAGAACAAAAAGAATTCGAAAAATAATTCAAGGAAGAAGAATTTGAAGAAAAAGAAGAACTTGAAGAGGAATTTGAAGAAACATTTGAAGAATTGAAAAAAAAGCATTTGAAGAATAAGAATTTGAGGAATTTAAAGAATTTGAAGAAGAAGATTTTGAAGAAGCAGAATTCAAAGGACAATTCCAAGAAAAAGCAGAAGAAGAATTTGAAAAAATCAAAGAAGAAGAATTCAAAGAATAATTCAAAGAAGAAGAAGAAGAAGAAGAAGAAGAAGAACAAGAAGAACAAGAAGAATTCAAAGAAGAAGAACAAGAAGAACAAGAAGAAGAACAAGAAGAATTCAAGGAAGAAGAATCCGAAGAAGAATCCGAAGAATAATTAAAAGAATAATTCAAAGAAGATTTCGAAGAACAAGAAGATTTCAAAGAAGGATTTGAAGAATTTGAAAAATAATTTGATGAAGAAGAATTTCAAGAAAAAGAAGAATTCAAAGAAGAAAAATTCGAAGAAGAATTCAAAGAAGAATTTGAAGAATTCGAAAAAAAATGAAGAAGAAGAATTTGAAGAAAAAGAAGAATTCGAAGAAGAATTCAAAGAAGATATTGAAGAATTTGAAGGAGCATTTTAAGAATTCAAAGAAGAAGAATTTGAAGAAGAAGAATTTGAATAATTCAAAGAAGAAGAATTCGAAGAAGAATTCGAAGAAGAATTCGAAGAAGAATTCGAAGAAGAATTCGAAGAACAAGAATTCAAAAAAGAATTCGAAGAAGAAAAATTTCATGAAAAAGAATTTGAAGAAGAATTTGAAGAAGCATTTGAAGAATTCAAAGAAAAAACATTTGAATAATTTGAAGAAGAAGAAGAAGAAGAATTGAAGAAATATTTGAAGCAGAATTTGAAGAAGAAGTATTCCAAGAAAAAGCAGAAGAAGAATTAGAAGACTTCGAAGAATTTGAAAAACTCAAAGAGGAAGAATTCAAAGATTTCGAAGAATAAGAATAATTTGAAGAAGAATAATTTAAAGAACAAGAAGAATTCAAAGAAGAAGCATTTGAAGAATTCAAAGAAAAAGCATTTGAAGAATTCAAAGAAGAAGAAGAATTTAAAGAAGAAGAAGAAGAAGAATTCAAAGAAGAAGAAGAAGAAGAAGAAGAAGAAGAAGAATTAGACAAAGAAGAAGAAAAAGAAGGATGCTATTAAATTGATCACAATTTTGTCTTGCATTGCGCAAAGCTTCTCCGAGATGTCATACAATGTGTGATTCAATATACTTTTGACCCAGCACATTTGCTCACATTTTCAGTAGAGCCATAATAAATTCATAAAAGAAGCAAACTTCATGAATGTTTTTTGTGACCAACAAGTATGTGCTCCAATCACTACATCACTAAAAAATAAGAAATGATTGTAAAGTCAAGACAGCCATGACATGATGTTCTTTACAAGTGTACGTACACTTTTGACCACCACTGTATATATATATATATATATATATGTATATATATGTATATATATATATATATATATATATATATATATATATACTTTCTAGAACATTCTTCCCTGGAAGTCTGAGTAAGTTCTTCAACTTGAGGATAGAACTGTACGACCTGGCATGGTGGTCCTAAAGTGGTTCTAGGATTCAAAAGGTGGATGTCAACACAAGAAGGTTGAGACACATCAAACACACAAATATTGCAAAGGTGAGATTGGCAACGTCAAGCAGAGCAAAGACAGCAGGCGCTGGAAATGGAACACACTTACCAAAATACCCCCCTTGGTGTGTGCACACACACTGATGCACACACACACACACACACACACACACACACACACACTGATACGCACACACATTGATACACACACACACACACACATTGATTTACACACACATTGATACACACACAACAATACACACAATGATGCAGTAACAACACACACACATTGAAACAAACACACAACAATACACACAATGATGCAGTAACAACACACACACACAATACACACAATGATGCATTAACGACGACAAACAAATAACCACGATGGAGGCAGTCAACATAAAAGTGGGACGATGACTTTCCTTCATCTTTTTACGACCTTTTTACTTACGTTTCCACACCGTGTGTGACATGAAATGTTACTTACATTTCCACACTTCATCTGCCAGTGAGACATGTTACACTCCAGCAGCACCGAGAGCGGACTCGGTCAAACTACCTCAATGTAAAATTGCAATTTTAAATGCCAACAAACTGACTTAAAAAAATGTTCCGATGTAAGTAAAGTAAGGCTCCACTTTTCCAAAAATGCACCATCTTGATGCTAATATACATTTGATTTGCTATTGACATGCTACTGATTAGCATTAGCAATTTTACATGGCGATTTCAACACCTTCAAATGTGTTAACGAGACAGTAATGATCATAATAGGCCGAATTTAAAAATGTTGCTGTAAAAAAATATTATGCCATCAAAAACATTTAATATTGAGTAACACTCTAAAGTACTGAACATTAGTACCATTAAGTACCGGTACCGGGAATTGGTACCGTATCGCTTCAAATGCAAACTAATTAGGTACACCTGGAAACTGAATTATGCGCTTTAATGTCAAGTTTCATACAATAAAAATACACCATTAAAACATTAAATAAAATACACCATTAAAACATTAAATAAAAATACACCATTAAAACATTAAATAAAAATACACCATGAAAACAATAAATAAAAATACACCATGAAAACATTAAATAAAAATACACCATGAAAACATTCAATAAAAATACATTAAAACATTAAAATAAAAATATACCATTAAAACATTAAATAAAAATACACCATTAAAACATTAAATAAAATACACCATGAAAACAATAAATAAAAATACACCATGAAAACATTAAATAAAAATACACCATGAAAACATTCAATAAAAATACATTAAAACATTAAAATAAAAATATACCATTAAAACATTAAAATAAAAATACCCCATTAAAACATTAAATAAAAATACCGCATTAAAACATTAAATACAAATACCCCATTAAAACATTAAATACAAATACACCATTACAACATTAAATAAAAATACACCCTTAAAACATTAAATAAAAATACACCATTAAAACATTAAATAAAAATACACCATTAAAACATTTAATACAAATACAACATTAAAACATTAAATAAAAATACACCATTAAACATTAAATAAAAATACACCATTAAAATATTAGATACAAAAACACCATTAAAACATGAAATAAAAATACACCTGTCAATACGTGGACTATGGTGTGGTTGTTTTCCTGAGATACAAGTGAACTTGGACCGGACATGGCGTGAAGGTAATGACATCTTAATTTTAATACTAATAAAAGGAATAAACAAAAGGTGCGCACAAGGGCGGAAGTACAAAACTTGGCTATAAAAACAAAAACTAGCACAAAGGCAGAACTATGGACAAAAAACAAAAGACACTAACTGTGGCATTAATGAACAAAACTTACTTGCGATGACATGAACAGGACAGCATGGACTATGAAACAAGCAGCGTGAACTAAGCATGAAACCGTAAACATGACAGGAAGCAGAGTGATGTCGCCAGAAAGACAGCCTGGCAACAATGGCTTTAAATAATACAGACATGATTGACAACAAGTGCGCGAGTGCAAAACGTGAAACAGGTGAAACTAATGGTCGCTATGGTGACAAAACAAACAAGAGTGCCCAAAGAGTCCAAAAACCAAACCTAAACATAACCAAAACAAAATATGATCACACAGACATGACAACACCATTAAAACATTGAATACAAATACACCATTAAAACATTAAATAAAAATACACCATTAAACATTAAATAAAAAACCCCATTAAAACATTAAATAAAAATATACCATTAAAATATTAAATACAAATACACCATTAAAACATTACATAAAAATATCCCATTAAAAAAATTAAATATAAATACACCATTAAAACATTAAATAAAAATTCCCCATTAAAACATTAGATAAAAATACACCATTAAAACATTAAATACAAATACACCATTAAAACATTCAATAAAAATACACCATTAAAACATTCAATAAAAATACACCATTAAAACATTAAATACAAATATACCATTAAAACATTCAATAAAAATACATCATTAAAATATTAAATAAAAATACACCATTAAAACATTAAATAAAAATACATCAATAAAACATTAAATAAAAATACACCATTAAAACATTAAATATGTGGACTTTTACAAGTTCTTAAAGGACATTAAAATATGATCAAATTAAATCCGAACTGGATCATTTGCTGAATACCGTTGAGAAAAACAGTTTAATTTCCGTTTTCATGCAAGTTTGACAATTTGTTTCATGTTTTTTCTAACTTGAGTTCCAGATTTAGCGTGCAGCTAAAACTATTGCAAATGTTTTCAATATCTAACATTTTGAAGTGCAATATGGATGTAAATACCTGGAAATAAAAGCTGAAATGTTGATCTCTTGTCCCATATTCATCTTTTGATGTCTAACCCAAATGTTTTCAGTCTACAACAAAATTAAACGAATTGGATGTATATGAATAAATATATATATATATATATATATTAGAGATGCGCAGATAGGCAATTATTTCATCCGCAACCGCATCAGAAAGTTGTCAACCATCCGCCATCCACCCGATGTAACATTTGATCAGAACCGCACCCGCCCGCACCCGCCCGTTGTTATATATCTAATATAGACGATGCAAGGCATAAGTGAGGTTATAAAGCTTTTGCCTGTTAAAGAAGGGAGACTGATCCAATGCAGCACAGACATTCGCGTGCCACGCTGTCACGGCCCAGACGCACACCAGTTCGCAATCATCTGGGAGCCGCGCTGAGCGCACCTCCAAGCGCGTGGAGGTGCGATGTCCCTCGCAACCGCGGCGGCTCCCCCCGGGCTCGCGCCCGAGGCTTCAGCGCGCACCGCGGCGACCATCCTACTCGTCGCGGCAGGTAAGCTGCGCGGGCGGAGCGCGCGGAGTGACCCCTGTTACGAGCCCCCGGCCACGGGGGTGGCGGGCAGGTAAGCTGCTTATCTGCTGCGCGTGACGCCGGCCGCGGCGAAGGCGGACGAGGCGGGGTGTCGGTGCGGTGGGCGCGGTGGTGACCCTGGACGTGTGTCGGGCCATTCTCGCGGATCACCTCAGCTACGGCTCCCGGTGGGGCCCTCTCGGGGGAAGGGGCCTCGGTCCCGGACCCCGGCGAGGCGTCCCTTCTCCGCTCCGTAAAAGTGTCCATCTCTTTTCTTTTTTTTTCTTCTGTTGTGGCATATGCTGCAGGTGCCTGCTCGTTTTTCGTATGTGGGTAACAACATTTAACTATGTATATATATTTCCCAATTGGTTTAACTGCCACCCGCCTGAATCTATTTAAAATCTAATTATTTTTTATTTCAACCGCCAGACCCGACCCGACCCGCGGATAAAATCCAATTTTTTTTTATTTCATCCGCCCGATCCACGGATAATCCGCGGACTCCGCGGTTGTGCCCGCAAACCGCGCATCTCTAATATATATATATATATATATATATATATATATATATATATATATATATATATATATATATATATATATATATATATATATATATGATTGATTGATTGATTGATTTTTCCAAGCATCAGAAGGAAAAAAAATAGAGGTGAAGAAAATGAAGTGGATGATATTTATTGAATTAAAGAAAGAAATCATTAAAAACATGACAAAGCGTCTAACTAGCTAACTCGGTGAGGCGATCGGAGCTTAGCACTGCGAGTCTGCACCGTGCCGAGTCGATAATTCCAGCCTAGGACGTCAAAGTGACGTCCAAACGTTTATCCATGAAAATATGGAGAAGCTGCTGATGGTGTGTTTGACGGAGAAGCAGCTGGAAGGAGATAACATATTGTACCGTGAATGGATTGTGGTTCATCCCAATGGGCGACGCTGTTTGGCAATACCAGTTTTTCAAGCAACGTTCGCAAGTTTTACAATACAACTAAAACAATTCTTACTTACTAAATATGTGGTGTCTGTGGGAGGGTTTTACTGCATATTTGCACGTGCTATCGTAATGGATCAAGCAAAAGTTGCTACTGATATGCTAACATGTGTACCGTATTTTCCGCACCATAAGGCGCCCTGGGTTAAAAGCCGCGCCTTCAATGAACGGCATATTTCAAAACTTTGTCCACCTATAAGCCGCCCCGTGTTATAAGCCGCATCTAACTGCGCTAAAGGAATGTCAAAAAAACAGTCAGATAGGTCAGTCAAACTTTAATAATATATTAAAAACCAGCGTTCTAACAACTCTGTTCACTCCCAAAATGTACGCAAATGTGCAATCACAAACATACGTATATCAACATGGACGGAGCTGCGTGAAAAAAGCCACCCGGCCTCTTCGCGTAAACTTAAACTTACCTTAACCACTCGCTCATCTTTTCTTCATCCATCCTTTCGAGTTAGCTTTTATGATGACGCCGGCTGGAAAGGTCTCTTTTGGCAAGGTCTTCCTTTTGAATATCACCATGGGTGGAAGTTTCTGGCCATTAGCATGGCAAGCTAGAACCACAGTGAAGGATGACTTCTCATTCCCTGTGGTGCGAATATTCACCGTACGTGCTCCCGTTGTATCCACAGTGCGGTTCACAGGAATATCAGTTGCTGTGAAATAGTAATCCGTGTGCGGATGGAGAGATTGCGTCTTTTCATGAGCCGGATCCCTGTCGCTTTGTAGGAGCCATTTTGTGGTCTTTACAGATGTAAACACACAAAGGAAATGAAACGTACGGTGATATCCGCGCGCTTTTTTCTTCTTCTACGCGGGCGTGTGGTTGCTTACAGTAGAAGAAGAAGCGCTTCCTGTTCTATGGGGGCGGGTGCTTACCTTGGCGGTTGCTTGCGTAGAAGAGGAAGCGCTTCCTGTTCTACCGGGAAAAAAGATGGCGGCTGTTTACTGAAGTTGCGAGATCGAAACTTTATGAAAATGAATCGTAATATTAATCCATATATAAAGCGCACCGGGTTAAAAGCCGCACTGTCAGCTTTTGAGTAAATTTGTGGTTTTTAGGTGCGGCTAATAGTGCGGAAAATACGGTACAATTGTCTGTGTTAGTATTATTAACTTACATTATTTTGGTATTGTTTCACTTTCACAAATTCCTCAGTAAATTCAGCAAAACGTCAGCGTGGAGTTATTGAGTCTGTTTAGCTGATTGGAGAGCTAGCTTGCTCAGCTAGCGGGTCCATGACCATGACTGACGTTTTGTTTGATCCTCTGTTTTACTGCCTTGTTTGGAAACAATGAAGGTATGTAAATAAATATTTACAGAATATTTCTGTGTAAATAACTCATGTCACAACATATATATAAATGCCACTTATAGTCTGGTGTGGCTAATATAAATATTTTTATATTTTTTATTCACATTTTTTAAGTGTAGTGGGTGCGGCTTGTATAAAAGTGCGCTCTATAGTCTGGAAAATACAACAATGAAGCATAAGTCAGCAGCTGTTTTGTATAAAAGTATCTTTTATTGAGCACAAGCATGCACATAAAGTGGTGCTCCATGCTGTCCCAAATAGCACACAAAGCTGGGATTGAAGGTGGAATGTGACACATGTTGTGGAGGTGTTCTCTGATATTATGGGGGAGATAAACTGTCAGTCCAGGCGTAACACGGGTGTTGTTGAACAGAGACTTGATTGCGAGTGCGAGCTCATAGTTTGCAAACGTAATTGTTCATGTTTATTAATAAGCGGGTCAAAAAAAAAAAAGCACTGATTTTGAGAGCGAGGCGGGCCTCTTGCTGTTTGATAGCTGCTGCTCCCGCTGAGCAGGACCCTCGCTGTGTGGCAGTGATTGCAACATATCCTTCTGATTATTGCCAGCGCTATTAGCCGCCTTCTGATTGGGCCGCCGTGGGCTGGCGGGGTTCTACGTGCCGCACGGGGGCCGTGCAAAGTGGCAAATGCGCCGCAACTTGGCGTTTGTGGCCGTCATTTGAAACAAAGCAGCGGAGAAGACGTGGAGATGGACACCAGCGTCCTATCGCCCGAGGATAGAGATGTTGGAGTGTGATTCAAGGATCAAACTTGATGTGACATCATGATTTTCTTCCAACCTGAAAGGCGTTTCCCTTCGCTTATGTACAGTTTGTCCTTGTCGATTGAGAAGCGATGTATGTATTTATATTTAATAAACAAACAAAAAAATAATTTAAAAAATTAAAATAAATTTGTATTTATTTTTTCATTAATATATGAAAATATTTTTTGAAAGTTTATATATAAATATATATATATATATATATATATATATATATATGTATGTGTGGGGAAAAAAATCACAAGACTATTTCATCACTACAGGCCTGTTTCATGAGGGGGGGTACCCTCAATCATCAGGAGATTTTAATGGGAGCATTCGCATACCATGGTTTATATAGACACAAATTCCTCAATCTGATTGACAAACACTTTCCCAAAGACAACACCCTAAGAAAAGTATTCAACAAGAACAACATTAAATTGAGCTACAGCTGCATGAACAATATACGACAAATCATCTCAAACCACAACAAAACAATTGCAAATGAGCCGTCGGCCCCCGGACAGAGCGACTCCAAAACCAACAAAGGATGTAACTGTCGAAAGAAACCTGATTGCCCTCTCAACGGGGGGGTGCTTACAAACATCAGTTGTCTACCAATCTAAGGTAATACGCAAGGACATTAACACATCCGACACATATGTAGGATTAACCGAGGGAGAATTCAAAACCAGATGGAACAATCACAAGGCTTCTTTCAGGAACAAAAACCTGCGAAATACCACAGAACTCAGCAAACACATTTGGGACCTCAAAGACAATAATGTTGACTATTCAATAACATGGCAAATTCTTGCATCCAGCACACCTTACAATAGTGGTAATAAAAGATGCAACCTATGCTTGAAAGAGAAACTGTTTATTATTTACCGTCCAGACCTGTCATCCCTCAACAAGCGCAGCGAAATTGTAACAGCATGCCGCCACAGACGGAAACACCTCCTAGGTAACACATGAGCCAATCACCACGCCCCTACGCCAGCCTGTACCCACCCACTCTGTGCCCTATATAAACCATGGTATGCGAATGCTCCCATTAAAATCTCCTGATGATTGAGGGTACACCCCTCATGAAACAGGCCTGTAGAGATGAAATAGTCTTGTGATTTTTTTCCCACACATACATATATTGCGCTCTACTACGGTATCGAGCACTATTTTTTGGATAACCTTATTAAGACATATATATATATATATATTTTTTTTTTTAAACTTTTTTTTACTAGTGTCAGTATCAAGATAAGATGTGGCTCGGAATAATTGAAATGTACACAAATATTACTCTGTTAGTGGGAATTATTCTGAAATAGTTGCCTATTTATTACATGTTTATTGTGTCTTTATTGAAACTTTCCATAAGGCAGTGTGTGTGTGTGTGTGTGTGTGTGTGTGTGTGTGTGTGTGTGTGTGTGTGTGTGTGTGTGTGTGTGTGTGTGTGTGTGTGCGTGTGTGTGTGTGTGTGTGTGTGTGTTTGCCATTATTCAGGGAGGAAAGAACCCAAGGATTTCCTCAAATTGAGACCTAATTTGACATTTCTACATACAAGATGTTTTGTCACCAGGATTTACTCTCAATCCCAGCAGAACAATCATAACAAACTACAAGGTTCAATTAACAGCAAACATTCATCTCATGTACGACAATCACTTATTATCTTTATGACATATATACTTACATCATGTATATATTACATGTTATTATGAATGTTACTAGATACTACATATATACTTACATCATGCATATATTACATGTTATTGTGAATGTTACTACATGACATATATACTTACATCATGTATATATTACATGTTATTATGAATGTTACTACATGACATATATACTTACATCATGTATATATTACATCTAATTATGAATGTTACTAGATACTACATATATACTTACATCATGTATATATTACATGTTATTATGAATGTTACTACATGACATATATACTTACATCATGTATATATTACATGTTATTATGAATGTTACTACATGACATATATACTTACATCATGTATATATTACATGTTATTATGAATGTTACTAGATACTACATATATACTTACATCATGCATATATTACATGTTATTGTGAATGTTACTACATGACATATATACTTACATCATGTATATATTACATGTTATTGTGAATGTTACTACATGACATATATACTTACATCATGTATATATTACATGTTATTATGAATGTTACTACATGACATATATACTTACATCATGTATATATTACATGTTATTATGAATGTTACTAGATACTACATATATACTTACATCATGCATATATTACATGTTATTGTGAATGTTACTACATGACATATATACTATCATCATGTATATATTACATGTTATTATGAATGTTACTACATGACATATATACTTACATCATGTATATATTACATGTTATTATGAATGTTACTACATGACATATATACTTACATCATATATATACTACATGTTATTATGAATGTTACTACATGACATATATACTTACATCATGTATATATTACATGTTATTATGAATGTTACTACATGACATATATACTTACATCATGTATATATTACATGTTATTATGAATGTTACTACATGACATATATACTTACATCATGTATATATTACATGTTATCATGAATGTTACTACATGACATATATATTTACATCATGCACATAAAACCTTGTTTGAGGTTTTTGGATGTTGTTTCCATTGTTAGCTGACTCTGGCTCACATGTATTTACGGGTTAGAATGCATTAAGAATATGTTCCAAAAGTTCAGTTCCCCTTTAAGCTCGTAATTTAAAGTATGTCCGGAAAACGTTTTTTTTTAAATGGTTTTATTAGCCTTTTCAAAACAACGACGTACACATCTGTCACGGCCAATTATGCAAACAGGATGATGTGATGGAGACCTCCCTGGAACTCACCACCACACATAGATTGCAGTCCTGTGGGAAACACTGCATCTCCTCTGTTCACTTCCTGTGGATCTGCAGTCCAATTTGTTAATAACGCCGACTAACTGTAATGCAAAGAAAAACAGGATGTGTGTGGGGCGGAGGGTGAGAGTTCATCCACCGGGGGAAACATTTACAAGACTTGGGCAAGGTTAATTGGCGGGGTTACATCCAATGCTGTAAGCTAGGTAATTACCAAAGTACTTACTGAGCTTAAGCGATGGTTATATGTCGAGATTGTTGCGAGACATTATCCAAACAAGTCATGCTTGGAGTACTTTGCAGTATGTGGGATGTTGACATTTAATGTTCTTGTGCATGAAATAATACTGCTAAAGTACACATCCCGTTTTGTGGCTTCATGTTTTGTTTTAAATATGTCATTGATGGCTGAAAAGTGACTAGTGTACTGAAATGCTTACTGTATTCACCGGACTGTAGAGCGCATTAGCCACAACCACCACATTTTCAAAATAAAAAATAAATAATATTTGTCATGTATAAGTCGCAGATATATACGTTGTGAACTGAGTTATTTACACAGAAATATTCTGTTAATGTTTATTTACATACCATAATTGTTTCCAAACAGTGTCTGTAACAAGGCAGTAAAACGGCTGATCAAACAAAACTGTTACGATCCGCTGCCCGGATCATAGTTTGTTTAGGTTTGAGTCACATGTTTTCAGCACCTTGATTTTGTTTGTGTTCAGTTGCCATGTCAACTGATTACTTTCACCTGCCTCTGGTTAGTGTTCGGGACGCGCACCTGTTGCCCGGGCACTAATCAGAGGGCTATTTAGTCTTTGCCCTGGCCTCACTCGGTCTGGCTTCCTAGTTTGTTCCCATACAACTGTTAACGACTACTTAGATTTCATGCTATGCTATTTTTTCCTGCTAGCTCCCACGCTAGTCCTTTTGTTTTGCCTTTTGTGCTACGTGCATGTCTTTTGTTTGTTCATCGATTGATTTATATTTTAAATAAATCCTTTTCCTACCTGCAAGCTGTGTCCGAAGCCGTCTGCATCCTTGGGAGAACCACACCCGCATCACGATGCGACCACGTCGTTTCAAAAACGTCAGTCATGGTCCTGGACCCACTAGCTGCGCAAGCTAGCTCTCCAATCAGCTAAACAGACTCAATAACTCCACGCTGACGTTTTGCTGAATTTACTGAGGAATTTGTGAAAGTGAAACAATACAAAAAGAATGTCATTGTAAGTTAATAATACTAACACAGACACTTGTAAATGTGTGAGCATGTGAGCTAATGCTAACGACGCTAGCTTCATTACATTACGATAGCAAATACAATTGTGCATGAAAACACTAAGAATGGTTTTAGTTATATTGTAAAACTTACAAACGTTGCATGTTGAATGAAGATTCCATACGAGTAGACACGCTACGGACGGCAAGAAGACGGAACTGCACTTCTACTTCCGGCTCAAAGCTCGAAACAGCAGGAACAACTTGTGGGCATTCGGCCAGCAGCAATTGTAGTGAGCGAACTCGTCCAAAAGATGGCGCCGTAGCACAAACAATAAAACACCATAAAAGTGTCTTTGCAAATGTTTAGTGAAAACCTTTTGCATGATGGCCGTCGGCGAAGAAAAATTCTTAAATTAGCTTTGCCATTTTAAACGCCAGCAGGGTTCAAAGTGTGGAGAAAAAGTTGCGACTGTAGTGCGGAATGTACGCTAACTTGATATTCAAATGTAATAATACAATGTAGAGATTAACAGCTGAATTACTAAAGTGCGCTAAAATACTCGTCTGTTATTGTTAATAAAGTACGCTAAAATACTCATCTGTTATTGTTAATAAAATATGTTAAAATACTCGTCTGTTATTGTTAATAAAGTACGCTGAAATACTCGTCTGTTATTGTTAATAAAGTATGCTCAAATACTCATCTGTTATTGTTAATAAAGTACGCTAAAATACTTGTCTGTTATTGTTGATAAAGTACGCTAAAATACTCATCTGTTATTGTTAATAAAATATGTTAAAATACTCGTCTGTTATTGTTAATAAAGTATGCTCAAATACTCATCTGTTATTGTTAATAAAGTACGCTAAAATACTTGTCTGTTATTGTTAATAAATACACTGAAATACTCGTCTGTTATTGTTAATAAAATACGTTAAAATACTCATCTGTTATTGTTAATAAAGTACACTAAAATATTTGTCTGTTATTGTTAATAAAGTATGCTAAAATACTGGGCTGTTATAGTTAATAAAATATGCTAAAATACAGGGCTGTTATAGTTAATAAAATATGCTAAAATACAGGGCTGTTATTGTTAATAAAATACACTAAAATACTCGGCTGTTATTGTTCAGAAAATATGCTAAAATACTTGGCTGTTATTGTTAATAAAATACACTAAAATACTCGGCTCTTATTGTTCATAAAATACGCTAAAATACTCGGCTGTTATTGTAAATAAAATATGCTAAAATACAGAGCTGTTATTGTTAATAAAATACACTAAAATACTCGGCTATTATTGTTAATAAAATATGCTAAAATACTCGGCTGTTATTGTTAATAAAATATGCTAAAATACAGGGATGTTATTGTTAATAAAGTACTCTAAAATACTCGGCTGTTATTGTTAATAAAGTACGCTAAAATACTCGTCTGTTATTGTTAATAAAGTACGCTGAAATACTCATCTGTTATTGTTAATAAAATATGCTAAAATATTCAGCTGTTATTGTTAATAAAGTACTCTAAAATACTCGGCTGTTATTGTTAATAAAGTACACTAAAATACTCAGCTGTTATTGTAAATAAAATATGCTAAAATACTCGGCCGTTATTGTTAATAAAATATGCCAAAATACTGGGCTGTTATTGTTAATAAAATACACTAAAATACTCGGCTGTTATTGTAAATAAAATATGCTAAAATACTCGGCCGTTATTGTTAATAAAATAGGCTAAAATACAGGGCTGTTATTGTTAATAAATTACACTAAAATACTCGGCTGTTATTGTTCATAAAATATGCTAAAATACTCGGCTGTTATTGTTGATAAAATACACTACAATACTCAGCTGTTATTGTTCATAAAATACACTAAAATACTTGGCTGTTATTGTTAATAAAATACGTTAAAATACTCGTCTGTTATTGTTAATAAAGTACGCTGAAATACTCGTCTGTTATTGTTAATAAAATACGTTAAAATACTCGTCTGTTATTGTTAATAAAGTACGCTAAAATATTCGTCTGTTATTGTTAATAAAATACGTTAAAATACTTGTCTGTTATTGTTAATAAAGTACGCTAAAATACTTGTCTGTTATTGTTAATAAAGTATGCTAAAATACTCATCTGTTATTGTTAATAAAGTACGCTAAAATACTCATCTGTTATTGTTAATAAAGTACGCTAAAATACTCATCTGTTATTGTTAATAAAGTACACTAAAATACTCGGCTGTTATTGTTCATAAAATGCACTAAAATACTCGGCTGTTATTGTTCATGAAATATGCTAAAATACTCGGCTGTTATTGTTCATAAAATATGCTAAAATACTCGGCTGTTATTGTTAATAAAATATGCTCAAATACTTGGTTGTTATTGTTGATAAAATATGCTAAAATACAGGGCTGTTATTGTTAATAAATTACACTAAAATACTCGGCTGTTATTGTTCATAAAATATGCTAAAATACTCGGCTGTTATTGTTAATAAAATACACTAAAATACTTGGCTGTTATTGTTAATAAAATATGCTAAAATACTTGGTTGTTATTGTTAATAAAATATGCTAAAATACAGGGCTGTTATTGTTAATAAATAACACTAAAATATTCGGCTATTATTGTTCATAAAATATGCTAAAATACTCGGCTGTTATTGTTCATAAAATACACTAAAATACTTGGCTGTTATTGTTCATAAAATATGCTAAAATACTCGGCTGTTATTGTTGATAAAATACGCTAAAATACTCGGCTGTTATTGTTCATAAAATACACTAAAATACTCGGCTGTTATTGTTCATAAAATATGCTAAAATACTTGGCTGTTATTGTAAATAAAATATGCTAAAATACAGGGCTGTTATTGTTAATAAAATACACTAAAATACTGGGCTGTTATTGTTCATAAAATATGCTAAAATACTCGGCTGTTATTGTTGATAAAATACACTAAAATACAGGGCTGTTATTGTTTATAAAATACACTAAAATACTCAGCTGTTATTGTTCATAAAATACACTAAAATACTCGGCTGTTATTGTTAATAAAATATGCTAAAATACTCGGCTGTTATTGTTAATAAAATACACTAAAATACAGGGCTGTTATTGTTAATAAAATACACTAAAATACTCTGCTGTTATTGTTCATATAATATGCTAAAATACTCGGCTGTTATTGTTAATAAAATATGCTAAAATACAAGGCTGTTATTGTTAATAAAATACACTAAAATACTTGGCTGTTATTGTTGATAAAATAAGCTAAAATACTCGGCTGTTATTGTTCATAAAATACACTAAAATACTCGGCTGTTATTGTTCATAAAATATTCTAAAATACTCGGTTGTTATTGTAAATAAAATATGCTAAAATACAGGGCTGTTATTGTTAATAAAATATGCTAAAATACAGGGCTGTTATTGTTAATAAAATACACTAAAATACTGGGCTGTTATTGTTCATAAAATATGCTAAA
The DNA here is from genome assembly GCF_033978685.3 of Nerophis lumbriciformis. Lineage (NCBI taxonomy): Eukaryota > Metazoa > Chordata > Actinopteri > Syngnathiformes > Syngnathidae > Nerophis > Nerophis lumbriciformis. The sequence continues at coordinate 46,316,502 of NC_084561.2, read as the reverse complement.
ATACTCGGCTGTTATTGTTGATAAAATATGCTAAAATACAGGGCTGTTATTGTTAATAAAATACACTAAAATACTCTGCTGTTATTGTTCATATAATATGCTAAAATACTCGGCTGTTATTGTTGATAAAATAAGCTAAAATACTCGGCTGTTATTGTTCATAAAATACACTAAAATAC
>NC_084561.2:46293823-46311323 GCF_033978685.3 Nerophis lumbriciformis | reverse complement strand
TTTGTTTAAATTATTGCCTTCTGGTTAGCTAATGTTTTCCCTGCAGGTAATAGTCACTTTTCCACCCCTTTATATATTAGGTATAGTTGTAAGTAAAAAAAAAAGGTCAAAGACAAAGCTATTCGGGTTCTTGTGAGTATATACACTTCACTGCCGATGTGGGGGGGGGGGGGGGGGGGGGGGCACCTAAAATCTTGCCTAGGGCGCCAGATTTATTAGGGCCGGGCCTGATTTTGATACTTGGTGCTATCTTAGAGGTACGCTGACTCGTGCTATGGCATCATGCCAACGTTAGCATGCTAATGTTTTCATGCTAGCTCTTTTAGCTAAATATGTATGTTCAAGCCTAAAAATCATGGATTTGTCCCCTCCAAGGTTTCACATTGTCGTCCCAATGGGTTGAGTTTTTCCTTGCCCTGATGTGGGATCTGAGCCCAGGATGTGGTTGTGGCTTGTGCAGCCCTTTGAGACACTCCTGATTTAGGGCTATGTAAGTTAAACATTGATTGATTGATTGATATATATAATCATGTTTTTTAAATGTGATATCAAATAAATAATCCAGTTTTTTTGCCTCATCCTTCACTTGAGTGAGTGAAGGATGTAACTTGGGACGTGTGTGTGTGTGTGTGCGTGCGTGTGTGTGTGTGTGTGTGTGTGTGTGTGTGTGTGTGTGTGTGTGTGGAGCAAGATGGCCGCCGTGATGGCGATACAGAAGAATGCAAAAGTGCATAAAAGTGTTTTGACTCCAGGGACTGAAGTGGATTTGCAGTCGTGGAACTTCTCGGAGAGCTGCAGTCACATTTGCATGTCCTGCTGGGTAATTGTCCCTGCTGCTTATTATTCATAAGGGTGGAAGATCCACTTCCTGCCACACAATGAAGTGCAGTCATGACTAGTTTCAGGCTCATTAGGATGACATCATGCTCATTAGGATGACATCATGCTTACACAACACTTGAGTTGACAAATAAATGTCCGCACATGATTCATTCCCACGTCTCCTTCTTGTTCCCTCAAGACGCTTCTTCTCCCCAGCAGACCACCAAATATTTCACCCCCAACTTTTAATCCTCCTGAAAGTAGGTCTGCAACTAACTGACATCTTCTTCTTCACACATATACACACAATCATACACACACACACACACACACACACACACACACAATCATACACGTTTACACATACATACACACAATCATACATATACACACACACACACACAATCATACTGTACATGCATATATACACACATATACACACAATCATATTGTACATACATATATACACACGTAAACACGCATATACACACAATCAAACTTTGCATACATGTATACACACTAGAGATGCGCGGATAGGCAATTTATTTCATCCGCAACCGCGTCAGAAAGTCGTCAACCATCCGCCATCCACCTGATGTAACGTTTGATCAGAACTGCACCCGCCCGCCATCCGCCCGTTGTTATATATCTAATATTAATTAAAAAAAAAAAAAAAAAAGGGTGAAAACTACGCGAATTGCACCTTGTGCAGACAAGATTTTTCGATCGGACACGGAGGAATTAGCGATGTAAAAGACCACATTGGGACAAAAAAACACAAGTCTAATGCCGTTGCTAGCGATACAAGTGGAACACTTTCAACGTTTTTCGTCGCCCAAACAGATTCTTTGGATGTGATAAATGCCGAAGTTTTATTTACGGAGGCAATAATTGAGCATGGACTTCCAATCGCACTGGCTGATCACATGGGACAGTTAATAATGTAATGCAACCTTTAAAAATCATTACGCGGTGATCGCGGTCCCAAAAATAAACTTTTCTTGCATGATAATGTCCAGAAAAATTCGCTTTATATTACTATAGAGTCCTTTTTAACGAATGAGTTTGATGGTTTATCACAAACCTTAAATGAAAGAAGTCCTTTGTTCTCCTGCACCATGCATGCGCTTTGGCCTTGCTTCGTGTTTGGTGCGCAATCCTGTCGGCTGTATTTCACAGCACGACATACTGTTAAAAGTGTTTATACTATTTATGCTTTCAAGTCCAAGTTGAAGAAATCTTGTTAAATGTTGACAGCATAACTACCAAAATACAGAAGTATGTCCTTAATATTTTTGCAGTGCTATTTCTGTTGAAAAGTTCAAATGATTACATTAGAGATGTGATGTGCCACTTTTCAAGTGTCTGATGGCTTAAATTAATTTTCATTAATTTTTCATCTTTTGAATTCTTTTGAAAGGCTTACAGAAAAACTACATTTGAATTGTAATTCCATGCTATTGACAGGACTATTAATTTTAATGAAGTTAGCTTACCATGTTTACAGTATGATAATTGTGATAGAAATGTGAATTTTAGGCACAGAATATTTTTTACAATTGAACAAGGCAGTAGATTATACAAGCTTGGACAGAAAGTTAATAATGACACCAATTTTTTTTTTAATGGAATTGTTTAGTACTGTTTTACCATTTGTTTACTGTAAAAAGTGTTTATACTGTTTATACTTTCAATTAACAAATTGAAGTCTTGTGAAAGGTTGACAGGATAACTGGCATTAACTGTCAAAATAATTTCAAACTATTGAAGTTAGCTTACAGAATAAACATGTCAATCAACCCATATGATTTTTGCTGTAATATTTTTGTTTTGAAAAGTCACTGTGACTGATAGAAAAGTGATGGTTTTAGCAACATTTTAACCTGTCTGAATGCTAATAATCATTTTGCGTCGGGGGGCGAAGCCCTGAACCCTCCACCAGGACTTTGTCCTGGACCTACCGGGGCCTGCGGCCCCTGGACCCTGGCTACTAGGTTTTTCTGATTTAAAAGTTGGCAGGTATGGTGAGGTTATAAAGCTTTTGCCTGTTAAAGAAAGGAGACTGATCCAATGCAGCACAGACTTGCGCGTGCCACGCTGTCACGACCCAGACGCACACCAGTGCGCAATCATATGGGAGCCGCGCTGAGCGCACCTCCAAGCGCGTCTCGCTGCCGGCGACGGCCAGGTATGGGCCCACGCTCCAGCGCCATCCATTTTCAGGGCTAGTTGATTCGGCAGGTGGGTTGTTACACACTCCTTAGCGAGTTCCGACTTCCATGGCCACCGTCCTGCTCTCTATATCAACCAGGGTGAGCCCCACCCCTTTCGTGAGCGCACTGCGCGCGGAGTGACCCCTGTTACGCGCCCCCGGCAACAGGGGTGGCGGGCAGGTAAGCTGCGCGGGCGGAGCGCGCGGAGTGACCCATGTTACGAGCCCCCGGCCACGGGGGTGGCGGGCAGGTAAGCTGCTTACCTGCTGCGCGTGACGCCGGCCGCGGCGAAGGCGGACGAGGCGGGGTGTCGGTGCGGTGGGCGCGGTGGTGACCCTGGACGTGCGTCGGGCCCTTCTCGCGGATCGCCTCAGCTACGGCTCCCGGTGGGGCCCTCTCGGGGGAAGGGGCCTCGGTCCCGGACCCCGGCGAGGCGTCCCTTCTCCGCTCCGTAAAAGTGTCCATCTCTTTTCTTTTTTTTTCTTCTGTTGTGGCATATGCTGCAGGTGCCTGCTCGTTTTTCGTATGTGGGTAACAACATTTAACTATGTATATATATTTACCAATTGGTTTAACTGCCACCCGCAAAAAAAAAAAAAAAAAAAAAAAAGAATCCGCCCGACCCGACCCGCGAGCGGATAAAATCTTAGTTTTTTTAATTTCATCCGCCCGATCCGCGGATAATCCGCGGACTCCGCGGTTGTGTCCGCAAACCGCGCATCTCTAATACACACGTATACACGCGTATACACACAATCATACACACACAATCATACACAAATACACACAATCATACTGTACATGCATTTGTACATGTATACACACATATACACACAATCATACTGTACATACATATATACACACAATCGTACTATACATACATACACACACACAAACTTATACACGCGTATACACACAATCATACTGTACATTCATACACACACACTTATACACGCATATACACACAATCATACTGTACATACATGTATACACACATATACACACAATCGTACTGTACATACATATAAACACACATACATACACACATTCATACTGTACATACATACATATATACACACATTTATACTGTACATACATATATATATACACACATTTATACTGTACATACATACAGTATTTACACATGTATATACACACAATCATACATATATAAAGAATCATACTGTACATATATAAACACACATTTACACACACTCATACTGTACACACATATACACACAATAATACTGTACATACTTGTGTGTGATATCATGTGCGATACAAGCAGAGTGTTTACTTGTACAAAGCTGACAGACAGTTTACTTCTAAATGGTTGTTGACTCAGGCAATCACTGGCAATCACTGCAGCAGCACTGAGAGCGGATTCAAAACATATTTACAAATTGATGCTTAAAAAATGTGTTATATATATATATATATACATATATATATATATATATATATATATATATATATATATATATATATATATATATATATATATATATATATATATATATATATATATATGAGTGTGAATGTTGTCTGTCTATCTGTGTTGGCCCGGCGATGAGATGGCGACTTGTCCAGGGTGTACCCCGCCTTCTGCCCGATTGTAGCTGAGATAGGCTCCAGCGCCCCCGCCACCCCGAAGGGAATAAGCGGTAGAAAATGGATGGATGGATATATATATATATATATATATATATATATATATATATATATATATATATATATATATATATATATATATATATATATATATATACATATATATATATATATATATATATATATATATATATATATATATATATATATATATATATATATATATATATATATGTATATATATATATATATATATAGAAAATGGATGGATGGATATATATATATATATATATATATATATATATATATATATATATATATATATAGCATATATATATATATATATACATATATATATATATATATATATATATATATATATATATATATGTATATATATATATATATACATATATATATATATATATATATATATATATATATATATATATATATATATATATATATATATATATATATATATATATATGAGTGTGAATGTTGTCTGTCTATCTGTGTTGGCCCTGCGATGAGATGGCGACTTGTCCAGGGTGTACCCCGCCTTCTGCCCGATTGTAGCTGAGATAGGCTCCAGCGCCCCCGCCACTCCGAAGGGAATAAGCGGTAGAAAATGGATGGATGGATATATATATATATATATATATATATATATATATATATATATATATATATATATATATAGCATATATATATATATATATACATATATATATATATATATATATATATATATATATATATATATGTATATATATATATATATATATAGAAAATGGATGGATGGATATATATATATATATATATATATATATATATATATATATATATATATATATATATATATATATATATATATATATATATATATATAGCATATATATATATATATATATATATACATATATATATATATATATATATATATATATATATATATATATGTATATATATATATATACATATATATATATATATATATATATATATATATATATATATATATATATATATATATATATATATAGCATATATATAATATATATATATACATATATATATATATATATATATATATATATATATATATATATATATATATATATATTGCACACAGACCTCTTTCATTCATTCTTGAATTCAGTCATGTTTCTCACCTTCTTTATGAAAGTGCTGCCACACACAACTTTATTTGGCCCCATAGTTAGCACCTACTCATTAGTAGAAGAACAGATATATATATATACATATATATATATATATATATATATATATATATATATATATATATATATATATATATATATATATATATATATATATATATGAGTGTGAATGTTGTCTGTCTATCTGTGTTGGCCCTGCGATGAGATGGCGACTTGTCCAGGGTGTACCCCGCCTTCTGCCCGATTGTAGCTGAGATAGGCTCCAGCGCCCCCGCCACCCCGAAGGGAATAAGCGGTAGAAAATGGATGGATGGATATATATATATATATATATATATATATATATATATATATATATATATATATATATATATATATATAGCATATATATATATATATATACATATATATATATATATATATATATATATATATATATATATATATATATGTATATATATATATATATATATATATAGAAAATGGATGGATGGATATATATATATATATATATATATATATATATATATATATATATATATAGCATATATATATATATATATATATATATAGCATATATATATATATATATATACATATATATATATATATATATATATATATATATATATATATATATATATGTATATATATATATATATACATATATATATATATATATATATATATATATATATAGCATATATATATATATATATATATATATATATATATATATATATATAGCATATATATATATATATATACATATATATATATATATATATATATATATATATATATATATATATATATATATATATATATTGCACACAGACCTCTTTCATTCATTCTTGAATTCAGTCATGTTTCTCACCTTCTTTATGAAAGTGCTGCCACACACAACTTTATTTGGCCCCATAGTTAGCACCTACTCATTAGTAGAAGAACAGAGATGGAGTTACTAATACTTTCATTAGTTTTTGTGTGTTATATTTTGTGAAATGATGCAATTAGTTTGGTCTTACGACAACTGAGACAATTCAAATTAATTCTTCATTCATCACTCCAAGCGACGTTTGTAAGTTTTACAATATAACTAAAACTATTCTCACTTACTAAAGTGTCCCATGTGTGATGTCTGTAGGAGTGTTTTCATGCATATTTGAGCGTGCTATCGTAATGTAATCAAGCTAGCGTCGTTAGCATTAGCTAATATGCTAACACGTCTACGAGTGTCTGTGTTAGTATTATTAACTTACATTCTTTTTGTATTGTTTCACTTTCACAAATTCCTCAGTAAATTCACCAAAATGTCAGCGTGGAGTTATTGAGTCGGTTTAGCTGATTGGAGAGCTAGCTTGCGCAGCTAGTGGGTCCATGAGCATGACTGAAGTTTTGTTTGACCAGCCGTTTTACTGCCCTGTTACAGACACCGTTTTGGAAATAATGAAGGTATGTACCATATTTTCCGCACTATTAGCCGCACCTAAAAACCACAAATTTACTCAAAAGCTGACAGTGCGGCTTATAACCCGGTGCGCTTTATATATGGATTAATATTAAGATTCATTTTCATAAAGTTTCGGTCTCGCAACTACGGTAAACAGCCGCCATCTTTTTTCCCCGTAGAAGAGGAAGTGCTTCTTCTTCTACGCAAGCAACCGCCAAGGTAAGCACCCGCCCCCATAGAACAGGAAGCGCTTCTTCTTCTACTGTAAGCAACCACCCGCCCGCGTAGAAGAAGAAGAAGCGCGCGGATATTACGTTTCATTTCCTTTGTGTGTTTACATCTGTAAAGACCACAAAATGGCTCCTACTAAGCGACAGGTTTCCGGTTCATGAAAAGACGCAATCTCTCCATCCGCACACGGACTACTATTTCACAGCAACTGCCTAAAGACTTTCAAGAAAAGCTGGCTACTTTCCGTGCATATTGTAAAAACAAGATAGCTGAAAAAAAGATCCGGCCAGAGAACATTATCAACATGGACGAGGTTCCACTGACTTTTGATATTCCTGTGAACCGCACTGTGGATACAACGGGAGCACGTACGGTGAATATTCGCACCACAGGGAATGAGAAGTCATCCTTCACTGTGGTTCTAGCTTGCCATGCTAATGGCCAGAAACTTCCACCCATGGTGATATTCAAAAGGAAGACCTTGCCAAAAGAGACCTTTCCAGCCGGCGTCATCATAAAAGCTAACTCGAAGGGATGGATGGATGAAGAAAAGATGAGCGAGTGGTTAAGGTAAGTTTACGCGAAGAGGCCGGGTGGCTTTTTTCACGCAGCTCCGTCCATGTTGATATACGACTCCATGCGCGCCCACATCACGCTGGTTTTTAATATATTATTAAAGTTTGACTGACCTATCTGACTGTTTTTTTGACATTCCTTTAGCGCAGTTAGATGCGGCTTATAACACGGGGCGGCTTATAGGTGGACAAAGTTTTGAAATATGCCGTTCATTGAAGGCGCGGCTTATAACCCAGGGCGCCTTATGGTGCGGAAAATACGGTACATTCTTTTTGTATTGTTTCACTTTCACAAATTCCTCTGTAAATTCAGCAAAACATCAGCGTGGAGTTATTGAGTCTGTTTAGCTGATTGGAGAGCTTGCTTGCGCAGCTAGTTGGTCCATGACCATTACTGACGTTTTGTTTGATCAGCCGTTTTACTGCCTTGTTACAGACACCGTTTTGGAAATAATGAAGGTGTGTAAATAAACATTTACAGAATATTTCTGTGTAAATAAGTCATTTCACAACATATATATCTGCCACTTATAGTCCGGTGTGACTAACACATGGAAAAATATGTATTTCTTGTGAAATGTAATGGGTGTGGCTTATATACCGGTGCACTCTATAGTCCTGAAAATACGGGATATGATTTTTTTTTTGTGAAAACCACTGAATAAAGGCAGGAAGTCCAAAGATCATGAATCAATGTGTTGAGCCAAAGATCAGATTGTTTTACTGCAATATTGTGAAAACATCTGCCATTGTTGAAATATTTCTGTATTGAAGTGCATATTTCCTGAACATGATTCATTTTATTCCTATTTATTTACAAGTGAAGATTGACTTTGCAGGTTTATTGCACTGCACCAAACCTCAGTCTTTTTTTTTTTTAGGTTTGCCTTCTGGATGAAGTCCTTTCTTGAGGGCTAACATTTAGTCCTTCTTGTCCACATAGAATTCACACTCCCTCCCTCTCCTTTCACATTCTTGCAGTATCTGTGAAGCAAATGTGCTAATGAGTGAACTCCCACAGATGGCCGCTCATTGTTCCAGCGCTTCAAGTCGCAGTCGAGTGGACAAACAAGTTGTTATCATTTCATCATATTTATCGGATTTACTGTATGACACTAAAGACTTACAAAGTTTGCTAATAAACAAATATGATCAAAATAGTATCAATCTCATAGAGATTACTGAGACATTTTGAGAAATAACGAGGAAGGCAGTCATGTGATCGTGTAATATAGAGGAAGAACCACAGATCCCTTCCCCATCAACAACAATGCTAATCAAGCAGACTTTGTGAGAGCCAACAACGATTACTTTGGGAAAATTAGAATCCAGGACCTTATATTTTTGAGCCCGAACATAAAGAGGATGAACAATAAGTTTTAGAAGCCGAGTGCTAAACGGATGTAGCTTTATTGCGACATTATAGCATTAGCAGCATTGCTAGGTGCTAAACATACAAACTAACCATAATACAAAAAAACTCTTACTGTAATAATTCCACTCTCGCTCACATAATTCTGTTTAGATGAAGAATCAATCACAATATTTCCAGTATGACTGCCCTAATAATATGGTCAGAGTGCAGAGGCGTTGCTCGCCTGACGTCGTCCGACCCCAAATCTACGAAAAAATGCTGATGACGTTCGGAGCGGAATATTCAAAATGGCCGACGGAATCTGTGGCATTTTGTGATGTTTAGACAACACGATACCAAGGTCCTGAGTAGTCCTGAGGTCAATCCCGGGCTAAGGATCTTTCTGTGTGGAGTTTGCATGTTCTCCCCGTGACTGCGTGGGTTCTACTCCGGCTTCCTCCCACCTCCAAAGACATGCACCTGGAGATAGGCCCCTCCCCCCTCCAAACACATGCACCTGGGGATAGGACCCTCCCCCATCCAAAGACATGCACCTGGAGATAGGCCCCTCCCACCTCCAAAGACATGCACCTGGAGATAGGCCCCTCCCACCTCCAAAGACATGCACCTGGGGATAGGCCCCTCCCACCTCCAAAGACATGCACCTGGGGATAGGCCCCTCCCACCTCCAAAGACATGCACCTGGGGATAGGCCCCTCCCACCTCCAAAGACATGCACCTGGGGATAGGCCCCTCCCACCTCCAAAGACATGCACCTGGGGGTAGGCTCCTCCCACCTCCAAAGACATGCACCTGGGGATAGGCCCCTCCCCCCCTCCAAAGACATACACCTGGAGATAGGCCCCTCCCACCTCCAAAGACATGCACCTGGAGATAGGCCCCTCCCACCTCCAAAGACATGCACCTGGGGATAGGCCCCTCCCACCTCCAAACACATGCACCTGGGGATAGGCCCCTCCACCCTCCAAACACATGCACCTGGGGATAGGCCCCTCCCACCTCCAAAGACATGCACCTGGGGATAGGCCCCTCCCACCTCCAAAGACATGCACCTGGGGATAGGCCCCTCCCACCTCCAAAGACATGCACCTGGGGATAGGCCCCTCCCACCTCCAAAGACATGCACCTGGAGATAGGCCCCTCCCACCTCCAAACACATGCACCTGGGGATAGGCTCCTCCCACCTCCAAAGACATGCACCTGATAGGTTAATTGGCAACACTAAATGGTCCCTAGTGTGTGAATGTTGTCTATCTGTGTTGGCCCTGTGATGAGGTGGCGACTTGTCCAGGGTGTACACCGCCTTCCGCCCGAATGCAGCTGAGATAGGCTCCAGCACCCCCCGCTAACCTGAAAAGGGACAAGCGGTAGAAAATGGATGGATGTTTAGACGGTATTTTCACACACTTTGTGGATTGGGAGTACAATTGGATATATGGTTTCATGTAAAGGTTCTTCACCTTTGTGACCCGGGGGCCCAACTTTTCCAGCACAGAGGGGCCCGGGGCCCCCTCCAATATTGACATGGAATAGGTAATCCTACATCTGTGCTGCACACCATGCTGGAAGTGTCAGAGAGGCCAAGGGCAAGTAATGACGCCATTGTTGCGTCTTTGGCTGTTGGGTCTGGACTGAGAGTGAACAATGAAGACCATGGCCACACCACCTTTGATCCGGCTCCTTTGTGTTGTGTTGCAGGACTCAGCCCAGGGACCTGGGGTCCGTGCCCTTGTTCTTCCTCCCCTCCAACATAATGATGCAGGGAATATATGTCTCCCTTTCATGGGTCTCCTCGCCGTGTTGCGTCTTCAAAGGTTCACAAGATGACACGCAACACAGGCGAGGTTATTTATGGACTCTCCGCTCCTGGTTTTGTCCGACTCAGCTGTGGGCTCTCAGGCCACGGGTGGATTTATTCCTTGCTGCCTGGAAATGATGACACACGGCAGGCTTTGTTGTTGTGGAAGTGTTTACCGCCGCCTGATTTACTCCCTTTGTGCAGTAGTTGGCGCTGACCTGGCCTCCCTGCGCCTGACCCGGCTTTAAGTTCTACGCACGCGTCTCCGTCCTGGTGATGAATGATCTTGGCTCGCCTCGGTCTCTAAACCAAATGTCTCAGGAGTGACGTGAGTGGCTGACATTTGCAGTGAAGTGAGAAAGTAACACCTGGTGCCCTCCTGTCAAAGAAAGGTAATCCTTCCACCTGAGCGTGTCTGCAGGGAAGACATCTCCTCAGTGCAGGTGGCAGAGAGGTCCACTTTCTGATCATGAGGTTGCTAGTTTCACTTCTTTTCTGACTTCTGCAGCAGTCACCTTGTCTTTCCACACAACACGCTGGAGGAAGTTGTAGTCTAACATCTTTTCTACCAACACTTGAATCCTTCAAACATCTACAAGTCCCAACTCACCTCATTTGCACTTGGAGAGGTCCAGAAAGCTCAACAGGACATTTGGGGTTATGTCCTGTTTGGGACTAACCATAGACCTTCAGTGATACTTCCATGTCCTGTTTGGGACTAACCATAGACCTTCAGTGATACTTCCATGTCCTGTTTGGGACTAACCATAGACCTTCAGTGATACTTCCATGTCCTGTTTGGGACTAACCATAGACCTTCAGTGATACTTCCATGTCCTGTTTGGGACTAACCATAGACCTTCAGCGATACTTCCATGTCCTGTTTGGGACTAACCATAGACCTTCAGTGATACTTCCATGTCCTGTTTGGGACTAACCATAGACCTTCAGTGATACTTCCATGTCCTGTTTGGGACTAACCATAGACCTTCAGTGATACTTCCATGTCCTGTTTGGGACTAACCATAGACCTTCAGTGATACTTCCATGTCCTGTTTGGGACTAACCATAGACCTTCAGTGATACTTCCATGTCCTGTTTGGGACTAACCATAGACCTTCAGTGATACTTCCATGTCCTGTTTGGGACTAACCATAGACCTTCAGTGATACTTCCATGTCCTGTTTGGGACTAACCATAGACCTTCAGTGATACTTCCATGTCCTGTTTGGGACTAACCATAGACCTTCAGTGATACTTCCATGTCCTGTTTGGGACTAACCATAGACCTTCAGTGATACTTCCATGTCCTATTTGAGTCTAACTATGGACCATCAGAAATACTTCCATGTCCTGTTTGGGTCTAGTCACAAACCTTCATCGATACTTCCATGTCCTGTTTGGGTCTATCAATGGACCGTCAGTAATACTTACATGTCCTGTTTGGGTCTAACCATGGACCGTCAGTAATACTTCCATGTCCTGTTTGGGTCTAACCATGGACCGTCAGTAATACTTCCATGTCCTGTTTGGGTCTAACCATGGACCGTCAGTAATACTTCCATGTCCTGTTTGGGTCTAACCAAGGACCTTCAGTGATACTTCCATGTCCTGTTTGGGTCTAACCATGGACCGTCAGTCATACTTCCATGTCCTGTTTGGGTCTAACTATAGACCGTCAGTCATACTTCCATGTCCTGTTTGGGACTAACCATAGACCTTCATCGATACTTCCATGTCCTGTTTGGGTCTGACCATGGACCGTCAGTGATACTTCCATGTCCTGTTTGGGTCTAACCACAAACCTTCATCGATACTTCCATGTCCTATTTGAGTCTAACTATGGACCATCAGTCATACTTCCATGTCCTGTTTGGGTCTATCAATGGACCGTCAGTAATACTTACATGTCCTGTTTGGGTCTAACCATGGACCGTCAGTAATACTTACATGTCCTGTTTGGGTCTAACCATGGACCGTCAGTAATACTTACATGTCCTGTTTGGGTCTAACCATGGACCGTCAGTAATACTTACATGTCCTGTTTGGGTCTAACCATAGACCTTCAGTGATACTTCCATGTCCTGTTTGGGTCTAACCATGGACCGTCAGTCATACTTCCATGTCCTGTTTGGGTCTAACTATAGACCGTCAGTCATACTTCCATGTCCTGTTTGGGACTAACCATAGACCTTCATCGATACTTCCATGTCCTGTTTGGGTCTGACCATGGACCGTCAGTGATACTTCCATGTCCTGTTTGGGTCTAACCACAAACCTTCATCGATACTTCCATGTCCTGTTTGGGTCTGACCATGGACCGTCAGTGATACTTCCATGTCCTGTTTGGGTCTAACCACGGACCTTCAGTGATACTTACATGTCCTGTTTGAGTCTAACCATGGACCGTCAGTCATACTTACATGTTCTGTTTGGGTCTAACCATGGACTTTTTGCAATACTTCAATGGACTTTTAGGAATACGTCCTGTTTAGGTCTAACAATTGCCTTTCACTGATACTTCCATGTCCTGTTTGGGTCTAACTATGGACCATCAGAAATACTTCCATGTCCTGTTTGGGTCTATCAATGGACCGTCAGTAATACTTACATGTCCTGTTTGGGTCTAACCATGGACCGTCAGTAATACTTACATGTCCTGTTTGGGTCTAACCATGGACCGTCAGTAATACTTACATGTCCTGTTTGGGTCTAACCAAGGACCTTCAGTGATACTTCCATGTCCTGTTTGGGTCTAACCATGGACCGTCAGTCATACTTCCATGTCCTGTTTGGGTCTAACTATAGACCGTCAGTCATACTTCCATGTCCTGTTTGGGACTAACCATAGACCTTCATCGATACTTCCATGTCCTGTTTGGGTCTGACCATGGACCGTCAGTGATACTTCCATGTCCTGTTTGGGTCTAACCACAAACCTTCATCGATACTTCCATGTCCTGTTTGGGTCTGACCATGGACCGTCAGTGATACTTCCATGTCCTGTTTGGGTCTAACCACGGACCTTCAGTGATACTTACATGTCCTGTTTGAGTCTAACCATGGACCGTCAGTAATACTTCCATGTTCTGTTTGGGTCTAACCATGGACTTTTTGCAATACTTCAATGGACTTTTAGGAATACGTCCTGTTTAGGTCTAACAATTGCCTTTCACTGATACTTCCATGTCCTGTTTAGGTCTAACAATTGCCTTTCACTGATACTTCCATGTCCTGTTTGGGTCTAACTATGGACCATCAGAAATACTTCCATGTCCTGTTTGGGTCTAACCATGGACCTTCAGTCATACTTCCATGTTCAGTTTTGGTCTAACCATGAACTTTTTGCAATACTTCAATGGACTTTTAGGGATATGTCCTGTTTGGGTCTAACAATTGCCTTTTACTGATACTTCCATGTCCTGTTTGGGTCTAACCATGGACTTTTTGTGATACTTCCGTGTCCTGTTTGGGTGTAATCATGGACCTTCTGTGAGACTTCCATGTCCTATTTGGGTCTAACCACGGACCTTCATCGATACTTCCATGTCCTGTTTGGGTCCAACCATGGACCTTCAGTCATACTTCCATGTCCTGTTTTGGTCCAACCATGGACCGTCAGCCATACTTCCATGTTCTGTTTGGGTCTAACCATGGACTTTTTGCAATACTTCAATGGACTTTTAGGGATAAGTCCTGTTTAGGTCTAACAATTGTCTTTCACTGATACTTCCATGTCCTGTTTGGGTCTAACCATGGACCTTCTGTGAGACTTCCATGTCCTGTTTGGGTCTAACCATGGACTTTTTGTGATACTTCCGTGTCCTGTTTGGGTGTAACCATGGACCTTCTGTGAGACTTCCATGTCCTGTTTGGGTCTAACCATGGACAGTCAGCCATACTTCCATGTCCTATTTGGGTCTAACCATGGACCTTCAGCGATACTTCCATGTCCTGTTTGGGTCTAACCACGGACCTTCATCGATACTTCCATGTCCTGTTTGGGTCTAACAATGGACTGTCAGCCATACTTCCATGTTCTGTTTTGGTCTAACCATGGACTTTTTGCAATACTTCAATGGACTTTTAGGGATATGTCCTGTTTGGGTCTAACAATTGCCTTTCACTGATACTTCCATGTCCTGTTTGGGTCTAACCATGGACTTTTTGTGATACTTCCGTGTCCTGTTTGGGTGTAACCATGGACCTTCTGTGAGACTTCCATGTCCTGTTTGGGTCTAACCATGGACAGTCAGCCATACTTCCATGTCCTGTTTGGGTCTAACCACGGACCTTCATCGATACTTCCATGTCCTGTTTGGGTCTAACAATGGACCGTCAGCCATACTTCCATGTTCTGTTTGGGTCTAACCATGGACTTTTTGCAATACTTCAATGGACTTTTAGGGATATGTCCTGTTTAGGTCTAACAATTGCCTTTCACTGATACTTCCATGTCCTGTTTGGGTCTAACCATGGACTTTTTGTGATACTCCCATGTCCTGTTTGGGTCTAACCACGGACTTTCATCGATACTTCTATGCCCTGTTTTGTCTAACCATGGACCGTCAGTCATACTTCCATGTTCTGTTTTGGTCTAACCATGGACTTTTTGCAATACTTCAATGGACTTTTAGGGATACGTCCTGTTTGGGTCTAACAATTGCCTTTCACTGATACTTCCGTGTCCTGTTTGGGTCTAACCATGGACCTTCTGTGATACTTCCATGTCCTATTTGGGTCTAACCATGGACTTTTTGCAATACTTCAATGGACTTTTAGGGATATGTCCTGTTTGGGTCTAACAATTGCCTTTCACTGATACTTCCATGTCCTGTTTGGGTCTAACCATGGACTTTTTGTGATACTTCCGTGTCCTGTTTGGGTGTAACCATGGACCGTCTGTGAGACTTCCATTATTTGTTTGGGTCTAACCATGGACCTTCTGTGATACTTCCATGTTCTGTTTGGGTCTAACCATGGACTTTTTGCAATACTTCAATGGACTTTTAGGGATACGTCCTGTTTGGGTCTAACAATTGCCTTTCACTGATACTTCCATGTCCTGTTTGGGTCTAACCATGGACCTGTCATCAAGGTGTGAAGAGTGGGCGACCCTCCTCTCAAACGCATTGCCATGACTTTTTAGTGCTTTTAGAGAGGAGTTGAGGTCTGGCCAGACTGGACCTCGTCCTGGCTCATGATGCACGCCAAAGTGGAAACAGGAGGGGTCAAAATGGTGCGCCTTTTTATTCCCTGCTGCCAATTTCACCTATGATGCCAGCGTTGGGGTTATCACGCTGAGAGGAGTGGGTGTCAGTGTCAGTGTCAGAGCAGGAGTGTCCTCTAACAAATCTTCACACTCCACTTTGCAGCAAACATCACATGACCTGACATTAAATAGCAGTTTGTTGTGATGCCAGTGGGCATGTACATCATCATCATCATCATGGCTTCACATTTATTGTCACATCACCGAGTTTACACACCATAAGCTGCACCCACTAAATTAATATATATATATATATATATATATATATATATATATATATATATATATATATATATATATATAAATATATATATATATATATATATATATATATATATATATATATATATATATATATATATATATATATGTATTTTTTTTTTATTGACTTTTTTTTCCCATATATAAATTGCAGATATATACATTGAGTTATTTACACAGAAATATTCTGTAAATGTTTATTTATTTTACATACTTTAATTGTTTCCAAACGGTGTCTGTAACAAGGCAGTAAAATGGTTGATCAGGCAAAACAGAAGTCATGGTCATGGACCCACTAGCTTGTATGTTTGAAATTTTAAATCAGGATTTTTGGTACTTGGCCCCCACGTTAAAGTATGTTAAAGTCTTTTATATTAGCATGTGAACGTTAGCATGCTAAAGTTCTTTGTTAGCTTTTTAGCTCATTTTGGATGTTTACACCTACAAATAGTGCATTTTGGTGTTTCCTCATACTGCCTTGCATGCTAGCATGCTAACGTTAGCACGCTAACTCTTTGTGCTAGCTTCCATCCATCCATCCATGTTCTCCCGCTTATTCGAGGTCGGGTCGCGGGGGCAGCAGCCTAAACAGAGAAGCCCAGACTTTCCTCTCCCCAGCCACTTGGTCCAGCTCCTCCCGGGGCATCCCGAGGCATTCCCAGGCCAGTGCTAACTTTTTTTTTGTTAAATTTGTATGTTTTAACC
>NC_084561.2:46261323-46288823 GCF_033978685.3 Nerophis lumbriciformis | reverse complement strand
AGGAAGATGTCAGTAAGAAGCAGGAAGAAGGCAGCAAGAAGCAGGAAGATGTCAGTAAGAAGCAGGAATATGGCAGTAAGAAGCAGGAAGAAGGCAGTAAGAAGCAGGAAGAAGGCAGTAAGAAGCAGGAAGATGGCAGTAAGAAGCAGGAAGATGGCAGTAAGAAGCAGGAAGAAGGCAGTAAGAAGCAGGAAGATGGCAGTAAGAAGCAGAAAGATGGCAGTAAGAAGCAGGAAGATGGCAGGAAGTAAGAAGCAGGAAGATGTCAGTAAGAAGCAGGAAGAAGGCAGCAAGAAGCAGGAAGATGTCAGTGTAAGTCAGGAAGATGTCAGTAAGAAGCAGGAAGAAGGCAGCAAGAAGCAGGAAGATGGCAATAAGAAGCAGGAAGATGGCAGTGTAAGTCAGGAAGAAGGCAGTAAGAAGCAGGAAGAAGGCAGTAAGAAGCAGGAAGATGTCAGTAAGAAGCAGGAATATGGCAGAAAGAAGCAGGAAGAAGGCAGTAAGAAGCAGGAAGATGGCAGTAAGAAGCAGGAAGATGGCAGTAAGAAGCAGGAAGATGGCAGTAAGAAGCAGGAAGATGGCAGTAAGAAGCAGGAAGATGGCAGTAAGAAGCAGGAAGATGGCAGTAAGAAGCAGGAAGATGTCAGTAAGAAGCAGGAAGAAGTCAGTAAGAAGCAGGAAGATGGCAGTAAGAAGCAGGAAGATGTCAGTAAGAAGCAGGAAGATGGCAGTAAGAAGCAGGAAGAAGGCAGTAAGAAGCAGGAAGAAGGCAGTAAGAAGCAGGAAGATGGCAGTAAGAAGCAGGAAGATGTCAGTAAGAAGCAGGAAGAAGGCAGCAAGAAGCAGGAAGATGTCAGTGTAAGTCAGGAAGAAGGCAGCAGTGTTATAAGTGTGATGGAGCAGTGAGGGAGCAGAAGTTCTGCCTTGTTGATCTGCTCTGACGTTGACAGACAGCAGCTGAAGGAAAGCTGCTAAAGAAATGGACTGCAAACTCCGCTGAGCACGGCGGGGGAATGGCGAATGGAGAATGGCGGGGGAATGGCCTCTGGTGTTGGGAAAGTTCCGCCAGCAGCGTGACTCGCTTGACTCGCCATCGTGTTTGCAGCCTGCTATTTTTACACGTGTAGAGAACACACTGCCAGCAGCAACATGTCAGACCTTCCTCCTCTGGTCTTCATGTCCACAGGAAAGTAGTTTTCTGCAAACACCTTGAAAAGTTGTCTTTTTCTTGCGCTTTTCAACACATTGTTGGTCTTCTGTGTCGGAATAAAGAGCCGCCTGTTTCTCACCTGTAATACACTTTTACACCACTTGTGGCAGCAATGACATCATCACACAAGTACTCAGGTGTAATACACTTTTACACCACTTGTGGCAGTAATGACATCTTCACACAAGTACTCAGGTGTAATACACTTTTACACCACTTGTGGCAGTAATGACATCATCACACAAGTACTCAGGTGTAATACACTTTTACACCACTTGTGGCAGTAATGACATCATCACACAAGTACTCAGGTGTAATACACTTTTACACCACTTGTGGCAGTAATGACATCATCACACAAGTACTCAGGTGTAATACACTTTTACACCACTTGTGGCAGTAATGACATCATCACACAAGTACTCAGGTGTAATACACTTTCCCACCACTTGTGGCAGTAATGACATCATCACACAAGTACTCAGGTGTAATACACTTTTACACCACTTGTGGCAGTAAAGACATCACACAAGTACTCAGGTGTAATACACTTTTACACCACTTGTGGCAGTAATGACAACATCACACAAGTACTCAGGTGTAATACACTTTTACACCACTTGTGGCAGTAATGACAACATCACACAAGTACTCAGGTGTAATACACTTTTACACCACTTGTGGCAGTAATGACATCATCACACAAGTACTCAGGTGTAATACACTTTTACACCACCTGTGGCAGTAATGACATCATCACACAAGTACTCAGGTGTAATACACTTTTACACCACTTGTGGCAGTAATGACATCATCACACAAGTACTCAGGTGTAATACACTTTTACACCACTTGTGGCAGTAATGACAAACAGAAGAAGTCAGCAGCTAAAGTGATGGGAAAGTTTCTTCAGTGCAAAAAATATGAGTAAAGTGGTGGAGCTGTATTTTCATTGTATTGACATGTTCACCACTATCTTCTCACACCGACTCTGCCTCCGTGGTCCTCCTGGGAGTCGCAGCATCACTTGCCACATAAAGACAGTAACAACAACAACACATCAAGAAAAAGTGTGTTTCTAGAGTGGTTAAAGACAAATTAATGATGAACTTATCTCTGCCAGCTGTCACTTGACATTTGACACCGGTGTGTTATCCATTATGGGGACGCCTATAAGTGTAACACACACACTGGTGCTGTCCCTAACGAGTGTTATCCAGTGTGGGGACGCCTATAAGTGTAACACACACACTGGTGCTGTCCCTAACGAGTGTGTTATCCAGTGTGGGGACGCCTATAAGTGTAACACACACACTAGTGTTGTCCCTAACGAGTGTTATCCAGTGTGGGGACGCCTATAAGTGTAACACACACACTGGTGCTGTCCCTAACGAGTGTTATCCAGTGTGGGGACGCCTATAAGTGTAACACACACACTGGTGCTGTCCCTAACGAGTGTTATCCAGTGTGGGGACACCTATAAGTGTAACACACACACTAATGCTGTCCCTAACGAGTGTTATCCAGTGTGGGGACGCCTATAAGTGTAACACACACACTGGTGCTGTCCCTAACGAGTGTTATCCAGTGTGGGGACGCCTATAAGTGTAACACACACACTGGTGCTGTCCCTAACGAGTGTTATCCAGTGTGGGGACGCCTATAAGTGTAACACACACACTGGTGCTGTCCCTAACGAGTGTTATCCAGTGTGGGGACGCCTATAAGTGTAACACACACACTGGTGCTGTCCCTAACGAGTGTTATCCAGTGTGGGGACGCCTATAAGTGTAACACACACACTGGTGCTGTCCCTAACGAGTGTGTTATCCAGTGTGGGGACGCCTATAAGTGTAACACACACACTGGTGCTGTCCCTAACGAGTGTTATCCAGTGATGGGACGCCTATAAGTGTAACACACACACTGGTGCTGTCCCTAATGAGTGGTTTATCCAGTGTGGGGACGCCTATAAGTGTAACACACACACTGGTGCTGTCCCTAACGAGTGGTTTATCCAGTGTGGGGACGCCTATAAGTGTAACACACACACTGGTGCTGTCCCTAACGAGTGTGTTATCCAGTGTGGGGACGCCTATAGGTGTAACACACACACTGGTGCTGTCCCTAACGAGTGTTATCCAGTGATGGGACGCCTATAAGTGTAACACACACACTGGTGCTGTCCCTAATGAGTGGTTTATCCAGTGTGGGGACGCCTATAAGTGTAACACACACACTGGTGCTGTCCCTAACGAGAGTGTTATCCAGTGTGGGGACGCCTATAAGTGTAACACACACACACTGGTGCTGTCCCTAACGAGTGTTATCCAGTGTGGGGACGCCTAAAAGTGTAACACACACACTGGTGCTGTCCCTAACGAGTGTTATCCAGTGTGGGGACGCCTAAAAGTGTAACACACACACTGGTGCTGTCCCTAACGAGTGTTATCCAGTGTGGGGACGCCTATAAGTGTAACACACACACTGGTGCTGTCCCTAACGAGTGTTATCCAGTGTGGGGACGCCTATAAGTGTAACACACACACACTGGTGCTGTCCCTAACGAGTGTTATCCAGTGTGGGGACGCCTATAAGTGTAACACACACACTGGTGCTGTCCCTAACGAGTGTTATCCAGTGTGGGGACGCCTATAAGTGTAACACACACACTGGTGCTGTCCCTAACGAGTGTTATCCAGTGTGGGGACGCCTATAAGTGTAACACACACACTGGTGCTGTCCCTAACGAGTTTTATCCAGTGTGGGGACGCCTATAAGTGCAACACACACACTGGTGCTGTCCCTAACGAGTGTTATCCAGTGTGGGGACGCCTATAAGTGTAACACACACACTGGTGCTGTCCCTAACGAGTGTTATCCAGTGTGGGGACGCCTATAAGTGTAACACACACACACTGGTGCTGTCCCTAACGAGTGTTATCCAGTGTGGGGACGCCTATAAGTGTAACACACACACACTGGTGCTGTCCCTAACGAGTGTTATCCAGTGTGGGGACGCCTATAAGTGTAACACACACACTGGTGCTGTCCCTAACGAGTGTTATCCAGTGTGGGGACGCCTATATGTGTAACACACACACTGGTGCTGTCCCTAAGGAGTGTTATCCAGTGTGGGGACGCCTATAAGTGTAACACACACACTGGTGCTGTCCCTAACGAGTGTTATCCAGTGTGGGGACGCCTATAAGTGTAACACACACACTGGTGCTGTCCCTAAGGAGTGTTATCCAGTGTGGGGACGCCTATAAGTGTAACACACACACTGGTGCTGTCCCTAACGAGTGTTATCCAGTGTGGGGACGCCTATAAGTGTAACACACACACACTGGTGCTGTCCCTAACGAGTGTTATCCAGTGTGGGGACGCCTATAAGTGTAACACACACACTGGTGCTGTCCCTAACGAGTGTTATCCAGTGTGGGGACGCCTATATGTGTAACACACACACTGGTGCTGTCCCTAAGGAGTGTTATCCAGTGTGGGGACGCCTATAAGTGTAACACACACACTGGTGCTGTCCCTAAGGAGTGTTATCCAGTGTGGGGACGCCTAAAGGTGTAACACACACACTGGTGCTGTCCCTAACGAGTGTTATCCAGTGTGGGGACGCCTATAAGTGTAACACACACACTGGTGCTCTCCCTAACGAGTGTTATCCAGTGTGGGGACGCCTATAAGTGTAACACACACACTGGTGCTGTCCCTAACGAGTGTTATCCAGTGTGGGGACGCCTATAAGTGTAACACACACACTGGTGCTGTCCCTAACGAGTGTTATCCAGTGTGGGGACGCCTATAAGTGTAACACACACACTGGTGCTGTCCCTAACGAGTGTTATCCAGTGTGGGGACGCCTATAAGTGTAACACACACACACTGGTGCTGTCCCTAACGAGTGTTATCCAGTGTGGGGACGCCTATAAGTGTAACACACACACTGGTGCTGTCCCTAACGAGTGTTATCCAGTGTGGGGACGCCTATAAGTGTAACACACACACTGGTGCTGTCCCTAACGAGTTTTATCCAGTGTGGGGACGCCTATAAGTGTAACACACACACTGGTGCTGTCCCTAACGAGTGTTATCCAGTGTGGGGACGCCTATAAGTGTAACACACACACTGGTGCTGTCCCTAACGAGTGTTATCCAGTGTGGGGACGCCTATAAGTGTAACACACACACTGGTGCTGTCCCTAACGAGTGTTATCCAGTGTGGGGACGCCTATAAGTGTAACACACACACTGGTGCTGTCCCTAACGAGTGTTATCCAGTGTGGGGACGCCTATAAGTGTAACACACACACTGGTGCTGTCCCTAACGAGTGTTATCCAGTGTGGGGACGCCTATAAGTGTAACACACACACTGGTGCTGTCCCTAACAAGTGTTATCCAGTATGGGGACGCCTATAAGTGTAACACACACACTGGTGCTGTCCCTAACGAGTGTTATCCAGTGATGGGACGCCTATAAGTGTAACACACACACTGGTGCTGTCCCTAACGAGTGTTATCCAGTGTGGGGATGCCTATAAGTGTAACACACACACTGGTGCTGTCCCTAACGAGTGTTATCCAGTGTGGGGACGCCTATAAGTGTAACACACACACTGGTGCTGTCCCTAACGAGTGTTATCCAGTGTGGGGACGCCTATAAGTGTAACACACAAACTGGTGCTGTCCCTAACGAGTGTTATCCAGTGTGGGGACGCCTATAAGTGTAACACACACACTGGTGCTGTCCCTAACGAGTGTGTTATCCAGTGTGGGGACGCCTATAGGTGTAACACACACACTGGTGCTGTCCCTAACGAGTGTTATCCAGTGTGGGGACGCCTATAAGTGTAACACACACACTGGTGCTGTCCCTAACGAGTGTGTTATCCAGTGTGGGGACGCCTATAAGTGTAACACACACACTGGTGCTGTCCCTAACGAGTGTTATCCAGTGTGGGGACGCCTATAAGTGTAACACACACACTGGTGCTGTCCCTAACGAGTGTTATCCAGTGTGGGGACGCCTATAAGTGTAACACACACACTGGTGCTGTCCCTAACGAGTGTTATCCAGTGTGGGGACGCCTATAAGTGTAACACACACACTGGTGCTGTCCCTAACAAGTGTTATCCAGTATGGGGACGCCTATAAGTGTAACACACACACTGGTGCTGTCCCTAACGAGTGTTATCCAGTGATGGGACGCCTATAAGTGTAACACACACACTGGTGCTGTCCCTAACGAGTGTTATCCAGTGTGGGGACGCCTATAAGTGTACTTAAAAATGTTTTTAAAATGCCAATATGCTAACGTTAGCATGCTAAAATGTTAACTATAACATGCCTCAACTACTAAAATGGTCTGAAGTGTGTACATAAAAACAATTGTTTTATTTCTTTTATAAACCCCGTTTCCATATGAGTTGGGAAATTGTGTTAGATGTAAATATAAACGGAATACAATGATTTGCAAATCATTGTATTCCGTTTATATTTACATCTAACACAATTTCCCAACTCATATGGAAACAGGGTTTGTATAAATGTATTTCTTCTTTTGGAAGGTAATTTAGCGTGGAAGTTCTTCCTCCAGCTGCTCAACATTCCCACACAGATTGGTCCCACTGGGAGGAGACTATGTGCTGCGTATGAATATTTGCATATTCATAATTACATGCTAATGACCCCTCCCCCCCCCCCCCCCCCCCCCCCCCCCGGTGTATTCCACAGAGTCGCCGATGGAGTGGCCGCCGTCTGATGACAACTCTACCGCAGGAGCCGGCCTGCAAAGACACCTGCACGCCACTTCCCAGGTGCGCCACAAAAGGTTGCCAGGCGACGCTGATGCTTGCAAAAAGCAAACAAATATGAACTCCTGATGCTGACGTGCAGATGTTGTTTCCATGGCGATGGAACACCTGCACGTCTTTCACCTGAAGGACGCACCTGACTCTCTGGCTCTGGCTTTCAGCCAACACCTGCCTCGCGGACCAACATTGCCATGACAACGGCGAGGGGAAACGACACGGGTCGTCAAAGACTCGTGTACAAGTTCTGGACGCACACACACACACAAAAAAAGGGCCTGATCTACTAAAACAGAGCTGTCCAAAGTATTTTACAATTATTAACATTCTTCTGTTAGCATGCTGGCTTGACACTTTGTGGGACCAGTAGGGACCAGCAGACACTTTGTGGGACCAGCAGGGACCAGCAGACACACTGTGGAATCAGCAGGTACCAGCAGACACATTGTGGGACCAGCAGGGACCAGCACACACTTTGTGGGACCAGAAGGGACCAGCAGAGACACTGTAGGACCAGCAGGGACCAGCAAACACACTGTGGGACCATCAGACACATTGTGGGACCAGCAGGTACCAGCAGGCACTTTGTGGGACCAGCAGGGACCAACAGGGACCACCAGACATATTGTCGGACCAGAAAGGACCAGCAGACAATTTGTGGGACCAACAGACACATTGTGGAATCAGCAGGGACCAGCAGACACATTGTGGGACCAGCAGGGACCAGCAGACACACTGTGGGACCAGCAGGGACCAGCAGACACATTGTGGGACCAGCAGGGACCAGCAGACACACTGTGGAATCAGCAGGGACCAGCATACACTTTGTGGGACCAGCAGAGTCATTGTGGAATCAGCAGAGACCAGCAGACACTTTGTGGGGCCAGCAGGGACCAGCAGACATATTGTGGAATCAGCAGGGACCAGCAGACACTTTGCGGGACCAGCAGAAACACTGTGGGACTAGCAGGGACCAGGAGACACACTGTAGGACCAGCAGACACTTTGTGGGACCAGCAGACACTTTGTGGGACCATCAGACACTTTGTGGGACCAGCAGGGACTAGCAGACACTTTGTTGAACCAGCAGACACATTGTGGAATCAGCAGGGACCAGCAGACACTTTGTGGGACCAGCAGACACACTCTGGGACTAGCAGGGACCAGGAGGCACACTGTGGGACCAGCAGACATATGATGGGACCAGCAGACACTTTGTGGGACCAGCAGACACTTTGTGGGACCATCGGACTTTTTGTGGGACCAGCAGACATGTTGTGGGACCATCAGACACCAGCAGACACTTTGTGGGACCATCAGACACTTTGTGGGACCAGCAGACATGTTGTGGGACCATCAGACACATTGTGGGACCAGCAGGGACTAGCAGACACTTTGTTGGACCAGCAGACACACTGTGGAATCAGCAGGTACCAGCAGACACTTTGTGGGACCAGCAGAGTCATTGTGGAATCGGCAGGGACCAGCAGACACTTTGTGGGCCAGCAGGGACCAGCAGACACATTGTGGAATCAGCAGGGACTAGCAGACACTTTGTGGGACCAGCAGACACTTTATGGGACCATCAGACACATTGTGGGACCAGCAGGGACCAGCAGGGACCAGCAGACACCAGCAGACACCAGCAGACACATTGTGGGACCAGCAGACACCAGCAGACACTTTGTGGGACCAGCAGGGACCAGCAGACACCAGCAGACACATTGTGGGAGCAGCAGAGTCATTGTGGAATCAGCAGGGACCAGCAGATACTTTGTGGGACCAGCAGGCACTTTGTGGGACCAGCAGACATGTTGTGGGACCATCAGACACAATGTGGGACCAGCAGACACCAGCAGACACCAGCAGACACTTTGTGGGAGCAGCAGGGACCAGCAGACACTTTGTGGGACCAGCAGACACAAGCAGACACTTTGTGGGACCAGCAGACACCAGCAGACACCAGCAGACACTTTGTGGGACCAGCAAACACCAGCAGTCATGTTGTGGGACCAGCAGACACCAGCAGACACCAGCAGACACATTGTGGGACCAGCAGACACCAGCAGACACCAGCAGACACTTTGTGGGACCAGCAAACACCAGCAGTCATGTTGTGGGACCAGCAGACACCAGCAGACACCAGCAGACACATTGTGGGACCAGCAGACACCAGCAGACACCAGCAGACACATTGTGGGACCAGCAGACACCAGCAGACACTTTGTGGGACCAGCAGAGTCATTGTGGAATCAGCAGAGACCAGCAGATACTTTGTGGGACCAGCAGGCACTTTGTGGGACCAGCAGAGTAATTGTGGAATCAGCAGGGACCAGCAGATACTTTGTGGGACCAGCAGGCACTTTGTGGGACCAGCAGACATGTTGTGGGACCATCAGACACAATGTGGGACCAGCAGACACCAGCAGACACTTTGTGGGAGCAGCAGGGACCAGCAGACACTTTGTGGGACCAGCAGAGTCATTGTGGAATCAGCAGGGACCAGCAGATACTTTGTGGGGCCAGCAGGCACTTTGTGGGACCAGCAGACATGTTGTGGGACCATCAGACACAATGTGGGACCAGCAGACACCAGCAGACACCAGCAGACACTTTGTGGGACCAGCAGAGTCATTGTGGAATCAGCAGGGACCAGCAGACACTTTGTGGGACCAGCAGACACAAGCAGACACTTTGTGGCACCAGCAGACACCAGCAGACACTTTGTGGGACCAGCAGACACCAGCAGACACCAGCAGACACCAGCAGACACTTTGTGGGACCAGCAAACACCAGCAGTCATGTTGTGGGACCAGCAGACACCAGCAGACACCAGCAGACACATTGTGGGACCAGCAGACACCAGCAGACACCAGCAGACACCAGCAGACACTTTGTGGGACCAGCAGACACCAGCAGACACCAGCAGACACATTGTGGGACCAGCAGACACCAGCAGACACTTTGTGGGACCAGCAGACACCAGCAGACACCAGCAGACACCAGCAGACACATTGTGGGACCAGCAGACACCAGCAGACACTTTGTGGGACCAGCAGAGTCATTGTGGAATCAGCAGAGACCAGCAGATACTTTGTGGGACCAGCAGGCACTTTGTGGGACCAGCAGAGTCATTGTGGAATCAGCAGGGACCAGCAGATACTTTGTGGGACCAGCAGGCACTTTGTGGGACCAGCAGACATGTTGTGGGACCATCAGACACAATGTGGGACCAGCAGACACCAGCAGACACTTTGTGGGAGCAGCAGGGACCAGCAGACACTTTGTGGGACCAGCAGAGTCATTGTGGAATCAGCAGGGACCAGCAGATACTTTGTGGGGCCAGCAGGCACTTTGTGGGACCAGCAGACATGTTGTGGGACCATCAGACACAATGTGGGACCAGCAGACACCAGCAGACACTTTGTGGGAGCAGCAGGGACCAGCAGACACTTTGTGGGACCAGCAGACACAAGCAGACACTTTGTGGGACCAGCAGACACAAGCAGACACTTTGTGGCACCAGCAGACACTTTGTGGGACCAGCAAACACCAGCAGACATGTTGTGGGACCAGCAGACACCAGCAGACACCAGCAGACACCAGCAGACACTTTGTGGGAGCAGCAGGGACCAGCAGACACGTTGTGGGACCAGCAGACACAAGCAAACACTTTGTGGCACCAGCAGACACCAGCAGACACTTTGTGGCACCAGCAGACACCAGCAGACACTTTGTGGGACCAGCAGACACAAGCAGACACTTTGTGGGACCAGCAAACACCAGCAGTCATGTTGTGGGACCAGCAGACACCAGCAGACACATTGTGGGACCAGCAGACACCAGCAGACACTTTGTGGGACCAGCAGACACCAGCAGACACTTTGTGGGACCAGCAGACACCAGCAGACACATTGTGGGACCAGCAGACACCAGCAGACACTTTGTGGGACCAGCAGACACCAGCAGACACTTTGTGGGATCAGAGGTCTGAGGTGGAAGTGTGGCGCCCTCACCTGTGATCAGTGCCGGCTGCAATGTTTGGCGTCACCTGAGCGTTTCTTCTTCCTGGTGCGAGGAGCAGCTGTCACTTTGACTAATGACTCAGATGAAGAAAAGCTGCTAACGACTTTAGGAAAAGAAAACACCCGAAAGAAGGAAGCGCCTCACGCTGGGTGGAAACACGCCTTCATTCATTGCTAGAAATAAGACATTCCATAGACACACTTGAAATGTACCCCCCCCCCCCTCTCCTCCCCCCCACGGTGTAATTACATCACCGTGTTGTTGTTGTTGACGTTATTGTTGTGAACTTGGTAAATATGCGTAACCGGAGCTCGTCTGCTCGCCTCGCCCGAGAATTATGTTTTGCTTTAACGCAATGAAAATGATAGCTCATTATTTGAAGACGCTGTCTGGGAGCGCTGAGGCGTTATTGTTTTAATGCAGCGCCACACATTTCTAAATGAAATAGACTTCCTGGGGTTTTTATTGTCTTCTTTTATTGTGACGCCCGCCCGGAAATAGGATATCAATGAGACACATCCAATGTGCCATTAAACAGAAAGGCGCCGTGGCGTGGCGCCGCCTCTTTGCTCTTCTGCGAGCTCGCCTAATTGGATAAGCCTTCCGTCGTGTTTTGGAAATCAGCGGCGGGCCGAGGAGGAAGACGTGGCGGCGGGGAAAAGAAAAGTGTAAACGCTCTCAGCCGAATCGGGCGCTCCAGATGGGAGGAAGGAGGGACGGATTAATGGCGGGAGAAATGGAGGTAGAAACGTACCACCTCGACAAGACGACTCCTCGGGGCCATTAGGAGGCAACGCTGCACGAGTGCTGCCGCGCACGAGTCCAGTCCCAGTAAATGAACGAGCTTGAGTTGTGGAGTGAGGTCCGAGGTCACCGTTTCGCAAAAAGGGGTTTGGGGAGGTTGAATGTTGAAATATCTTCTCTTTGCAGTCTATTCAATAGAACAGGATGTCGTTGTGGCTTGTGCAGCCCTTTGAGACACTTTTGATTAAGGGCTATTGTCAGGTTTAAGCACCAAACTATTTATTAAACAAGACAAGAAGCAAGGAATCAGGCAGAGACAGAGTTCAATTTTGCTCATGAGGAGAACGCATGGAGCTGCACACTCAGTTACAGTCTCACCCCCCACGCTCTGAGGAACAGCCCACGCGCTCCTCTATTTATTCAGGAGTTCCCTAGTTACATGCTGAGGCTGCTTCTAAAAGGGAGGGGTCACACATTATGCAAGACACACTACGTGATTATTCAGAATGGAAATGTGCTGAGCCTTGTGATTTCGCCCTGTCTCTGCTTTGTCTGCCCGCTGTTGCCTTATCTCCGTTGAGGTACTTGAGGTCCGTCCTTGGCTGTTAGCAGGCTGAAAAACAGAAACATCTGCGGCGAGGCAACTCCTAACTTGCAGTGGAAGATAACATCCATCCATCCATCCATCTTCTTCCGCTTATCCGAGGTCGGGTCGCGGGGGCAGCAGCCTAAGCAGGGAAGCCCAGACTTCCCTCTCCCCAGCCACTTCGTCCAGCTCTTCCCGTGGGACCCCGAGGCGTTCCCAGGCCAGCCGGGAGACATAGTCTTACCAACGTGTCCTGGGTCTTCCCCGCGGCCTCCTACCGGTCGGACGTGCCCTAAACACCTCCCTCGGGAGCCGTTCGGGTGGCATCCTGACCAGATGCCCGAACCACCTCATCTGGCTCCTCTCCATGTGGAGGAGCAGCGGCTTTACTTTGAGCTCCCCCCGGATGACAGAGCTTCTCACCCTATCTCTAAGGGAGAGCCCCGCCACCCGGCGGAGGAAACTCATTTCGGCCGCTTGTACCCGTGATCTTGTCCTTTCGGTCATAACCCAAAGCTCATGACCATAGGTGAGGATGGGAACATAGATCGACCGGTAAATTGAGAGCTTTGCCTTCCGGCTCAGCTCCTTCTTCACCACAACGGATCGATACAGCGTCCGCATTACTGAAGACGCCGCACCGATCCGCCTGTCCATCTCACGATCCACTCTTCCCTCACTCATGAACAAGACTCCGAGGTACTTGAACTCCTCCACTTGGGGCAAGATCTCCTCCCCAACCCGGAGATGGCACTCCACCCTTTTCCGGGAGAGAACCATGGACTCGGACTTGGAGGTGCTGATTCTCATCCCAGTCGCTTCACACTCGGCTGCGAACCGATCCAGTGAGAGCTGAAGATCTTGGCCGGAGGAAGCCATCAGGACCACATCATCTGCAAATAGCAGAGACCTAATCCTGCAGCCACCAAACCAGATCCCCTCAACGCCTTGACTGCGCCTAGAAATTCTGTCCATAAAAGTTATGAACAGAATCGGTGACAAAGGGCAGCCTTGGCGGAGTCCAACCCTCACTGGAAACGTGTCCGACTTACTGCCGGCAATGCGGACCAAGCTCTGACACTGATCATACAGGGAGCGAACTGCCACAATAAGACAGTCCGTTACCCCATACTCTCTGAGCACTCCCCACAGGACTTCCCGGGGTACACGGTCGAATGCCTTCTCCAAGTCCACAAAGCACATGTAGACTGGTTGGGCAAACTCCCAAAGCACCCTCAAGGACCCTGCCGAGAGTATAGAGCTGGTCCACAGTTCCACGACCAGGACGAAAACCACACTGTTCCTCCTGAATCCGAGATTCGACTATCCGGCGTAGCCTCCTCTCCAGTACACCTGAATAGACCTTACCGGGAAGGCTGAGGAGTGTGATCCCACGATAGTTGGAACACACCCTCCGGTTCCCCTTCTTAAAGAGAGGAACCACCACCCCGGTCTGCCAATCCAGAGGTACCGCCCCCGATGTCCACGCGATGTTGCAGAGTCTTGTCAACCAAGACAGCCCCACAACATCCAGAGCCTTAAGGAACTCCGGGCGGATCTCGTCCACCCCCGGGGCCTTGCCACCGAGGAGCTTTTTAACTACCTCGGCAACCTCAGCCCCAGAAATAGGAGAGCCCACCTCAGATTCCACAGGCCCTGCTTCCTCATAGGAAGGCGTGCTGGTAGGATTGAGGAGGTCTTCGAAGTATTCTCTCCACCGATCCACAACACCCGCAGTCGAGGTCAGCAGAACACCATCCTCGCCATACACGGTGTTGACACTGCACTGCTTCCCCTTCCTGAGGCGGCGGATGGTGGTCCAGAATTGTGATAACTTATACATAATTATTCTACCAGCTATATAAATAAACTTTGATTGATTGATTGATTGAATATAAGTTGAAAATGATTTGCAAATCATTGTATTCTGTTTTTATTTACCATTTACACAACTTCACTGCTTTTGGGGTTTGTAGAATAGAAGATAGTGGACTAGCGTTATTGTCGTCCGCCTGGAGAAGACAAGGTGCAGGGACAGGGATCTACATGATGGGTCGCCCCTTAAAGGAAAAAAAATGCAGAAAAAGGTAAACATTGCATGGAAGGGGGGCTCAGTTTGAGATCAAGACTAAACCTTAAGGAACAATAAGCACGTATAAACACAGAAGAAACTCAAAACTTGCAACAGCACCGCCCTGTGAGCCATCATACCGCGAGGGGTTGAAGCGAGGTGTGTATTGAGGTATGAGGTAGTCCATGGGTGTGTGTTTTGTCTATAGGCCTCTGCATCCCGAGACAGAAACCACATCCCTAGAAAGTGCGGAACGATTTCAAAGAGCGTCTTTCGCGTTTGTGGTCTCGGTAGGTCTGTTTGTCTGTTCTAATTGTCCAGACTGAAATGATCATCGTTCTGCCTTGCAGTCTGGAAAGCTTCCCCAAGATGTTATCCAATTTGCAATTCAGTTTTGAGATGGCTAAGGTCTGAGTGCCCACAGCTCTGCCCAATTATCTTCCATCCCGACAGGCAGACTTTGGGATCCTTGAATGTGCCGATAGACCAGAACTTCACTCAGTCCAGTCAGCAGATGACCTGTTGACACGGTTCCAACTGAACATCTCCAATGTGTTCGCCAAAGAGAACCGCCAGACACAGGACTCAACACTTCTTCCAAGAGTCCCTCATATATGTTCCTAGGACCAGTATCAGCCCTGACAATAATTCTAAGGATGTTCCTAGGACCAGTATCAGCCCTGAAGATAATTTTAAGGATGTTTTTAGGACCAGTATCATCCCTGACGACAATTCTAAGGATGTTCCTAGGACCAGCATCAGCCCTGACAATAATTCTAAGGATGTTCTTAGGACCAATATCAGCCCTGATGATAATTCTAAGGATGTTCTTAGGACCAGTATCATCCCTGATGATAAATCCAAGGGTGTTTTTAAGACCAGTGTCAGCCCTGATTATAATTCTAAGGATGTTCTTAGGACCAGTATCAGCCCTGACGACAATTCTAAGGATGTTCGTAGGACCAGTATCAGCCCTGACA
Source organism: Nerophis lumbriciformis (assembly GCF_033978685.3). Classification (NCBI taxonomy): domain Eukaryota; kingdom Metazoa; phylum Chordata; class Actinopteri; order Syngnathiformes; family Syngnathidae; genus Nerophis; species Nerophis lumbriciformis. The sequence continues at coordinate 46,273,379 of NC_084561.2, read as the reverse complement.
ATAATTCTAAGGATGTTCTTAGGACCAGTATCAGCCCTGACGATAATTCTAAGGATGTTCCTAGGACCAGTATCATCCCTGACAACAATTCTAAGGATGTTTTTAGGACCAGTATCAGCCCTGACGACAATTCTAAGGATGTTCCTAGGACCAGTATCAGCCCTGACAATAATTCTAAGGATGTTCTTAGGACCAATATCAGCCCTGATGATAATTCCAAGGATGTTCTTAGGACCAGTATCAGCCCTGACGACAATTCTAAGGATGTTCCTAGGACCAGTATCAGCCCTGACAATAAATCTAAGGATGTTCTTAGGACCAATATCAGCCCTGATGATAATTCTAAGGATGTTCTTAGGACCAGTGTCAGCCCTGATTATAATTCTAAGGATGTTCATAGGACCAGTATCAGCCCTCACGACAATTCTAAGGATGTTTCTAGGACCAGTAAAAGCCCTGACAATAATTCTAAGGCTGTTCTTAGGACCAGTATCAGCCGTAATGATAATTTTAAGGATGTTCATAGGACCAATATCAGCCCTGATGATAATTCTAAGGATGTTCTTAGGACCAATATCAGCCCTGATGATAATTCCAAGGATGTTCTTAGGACCAGTATCAGCCCTGGAGATAATTCTAAGGATGTTATTATAACCAGTATCAGCCCTGATGATAATTCTAAGGATGTTCTTAGGACCGATATCATCCCTGATGATAATTCCAAGGATGTTCTTAGGACCAATATCAGCCCTGATGATAATTCTAAGGATGTTTTTACAAACAGTATCAGCCCTGACGATAATTCTAAAAATGTTCTTCGGGCCAATACCATCCCTGACAATAATTCTAAGGATGTTCTTAGGACCAATATCAGCCCTGATGATAATTTTAAGGATGTTCTTAGGACCAGTATCAGCCCTGATTATAATTCTAAGGATGTTCTTAGGACCAGTATCAGCCCTGAAGATAATTCTAAGGATGTTCTTAGGACCGATATCAGCCCTGATGATAATTCTAAGGATGTTCTTAGGACCGATATCAGCCCTGATGATAATTCCAAGGATGTTCTTAGGACCAATATCAGCCCTGATGATAATTCTAAGGATGTTTGTACAAACAGTAACAGCCCTGACGATAATTCTAAAAATGTTCTTAGGACCAATATCAGCCTTGATGATAATTCCAAGGATGTTCTTAGGACCAATACCAGCCCTGATGATAATTCTAACGATGTTCTTAGGACCAGTATCAGCCCTGATGATAATTCTAAGGATGTTCTTAGGACCAGTATCAGCCCTGAAGATAATTCTAAGGATGTTCTTAGGACCGATATCAGCCCTGATGATAATTCTAACGATGTTTTTACAAACAGTATCAGCCCTGACGATAATTCTAAGGATGTTTTTAGGATCAATATCAGCTCTGATGATAATTCTAAGGATGTTCTTAGGACCGATATCAGCCCTGATGATAATTCCAAGGATGTTCTTAGGACCAATATCAGCCCTGATGATAATTCTAACGATGTTCTTAGGACCAGTATCAGCCCTGAAGATAATTCTAAGGATGTTTTTAGGATCAATATCAGCTCTGATGATAATTCTAAGGATGTTCTTAGGACCGATATCAGCCCTGATGATAATTCCAAGGATGTTCTTAGGACCGATATCAGCCCTGATGATAATTATAAGGATGTTCTTAGGACCAGTATCAGCCCTGATGATAATTCTAAGGATGTTCTTAGGACCAGTATCAGCCCTGATGATAATTCTAAGGATGTTTTTACAAACAGTATCAGCCCTGACGATAATTCTAAAAATGTTCTTAGGACCAATTCCATCCCTGACAATAATTCTAAGAATGTTCTTAGAGCCAATATCAGCCTTGATGATAATTCCAAGGATGTTCTTAGGACCAGTATCAGCCCTGATGATAATTCTAAGGATATTCTTAGGACCGATATCAGCCCTGATGATGATTCCAAGGATGTTCTTAGGACCAATATCAGCCCTGATGATAATTCCAAGGATGTTCTTAGGACCAATATCAGCCCTGATGATAATTCTAACGATGTTCTTAGGACCAGTATCAGCCCTGATGATAATTCTAAGGATGTTCCTAGGACCGATATCAGCCCTGATGATAATTCCAAGGATGTTCTTAGGACCAATATCAGCCCTGATGATAATTCCAAGGATGTTCTTAGGACCAATATCAGCCCTGATGATAATTCTAAAGATGATTTTACAAACAGTATCAGCCCTGACGATAATTCTAAAAATGTTCTTAGTACCAATACCATCCCTGACAATAATTCTAAGGATGTTCTTATGACCAATATCAGCCCTGATGATAATTCCAAGGATGTTCTTAGGACCAATATCAGCCCTGATGATAATTCTAACGATGTTCTTAGGACCAGTATCAGCCCTGAAGATAATTCTAACGATGTTCTTAGGACCAATATCAGCTCTGATGATAATTCTAAGGATGTTTTTAGGACCGATATCAGCCCTGATGATAATTCTAAGGATGTTCTTAGGACCGATATCAGCCCTGATGATAATTCCAAGGATGTTCTTAGGACCAGTATCATCCCTGACGACAATTCTAAGGATGTTTTTAGGACCAGTATCAGCCCTGACGACAATTCTAAGGATGTTCCTAGGACCAGTATCAGCCCTGACAATAATTCTAAGGATGTTCTTAGGACCAATATCAGCCCTGACAATGATTCTAAGAATGTTCCTAGGACCAGTATCAGCCCTGACAATAATTCTAAGGATGTTCTTAGGACCAGTATCATCCCTGACGACAATTCTAAGGATGTTTTTAGGACCAGTATCAGCCCTGACGATAATTCTAAGGATGTTACTAGGACCAGTATCAGCCCTGACAATAATTCTAAGGATGTTCTTAGGACCAATATCAGCCTTGATGAGAATTTTAAGGATGTTCTTAGGACCAGTATCAGCCCTGATGATAATTCTAAGGGTGTTTTTAAGACCAGTGTCAGCCCTGATTATAATTCTAAAAATGTTCTTAGTACCAATACCATCCCTGACAATAATTCTAAGGATGTTCTTATGACCAATATCAGCCCTGATGATAATTCCAAGGATGTTCTTAGGACCAATATCAGCCCTGAAGATAATTCTAACGATGTTCTTAGGACCAGTATCAGCCCTGAAGATAATTCTAACGATGTTCTTAGGACCAATATCAGCTCTGATGATAATTCTAAGGATGTTTTTAGGACCGATATCAGCCCTGATGATAATTCTAAGGATGTTCTTAGGACCGATATCAGCCCTGATGATAATTCCAAGGATGTTCTTAGGACCAGTATCATCCCTGACGACAATTCTAAGGATGTTTTTAGGACCAGTATCAGCCCTGACGACAATTCTAAGGATGTTCCTAGGACCAGTATCAGCCCTGACAATAATTCTAAGGATGTTCTTAGGACCAATATCAGCCCTGACAATGATTCTAAGAATGTTCCTAGGACCAGTATCAGCCCTGACAATAATTCTAAGGATGTTCTTAGGACCAGTATCATCCCTGACGACAATTCTAAGGATGTTTTTAGGACCAGTATCAGCCCTGACGATAATTCTAAGGATGTTACTAGGACCAGTATCAGCCCTGACAATAATTCTAAGGATGTTCTTAGGACCAATATCAGCCTTGATGAGAATTTTAAGGATGTTCTTAGGACCAGTATCAGCCCTGATGATAATTCTAAGGGTGTTTTTAAGACCAGTGTCAGCCCTGATTATAATTCTAAGAATGTTCATAGGACCAGTATAAGCTCTGACAATAATTCTAAGGCTGTTCTTAGGACCAGTATCAGCCGTAATGATAATCCTAAGGATGTTCGTAGGACCAATATCAGCCCTGATGATAATTCTAACGATGTTCTTAGGACCAGTATCAGCCCTGAAGATAATTCTAAGGATGTTCTTAGGACCAATATCAGCCCTGATGATAATTCCAAGGATGTTCTTAGGACCAATATCAGCCCTGATGATAATTCTAAGGATGTTTTTACAAACAGTATCAGCCCTGACGATAATTCTAAAAATGTTCTTAGGACCAATATCAGCCCTGATGATAATTCCAAGGATGTTTTTACAAACAGTATCAGCCCTGACGATAATTCTAAAAATGTTCTTAGGACCAATATCAGCCCTGATGATAATTCTAAGGATGTTTTTACAAACAGTATCAGCCCTGACGATAATTCTAAAAATGTTCTTAGGACCAATATCAGCCCTGATGATAATTCTAAGGATGTTTTTAAAAACAGTATCAGCCCTGACGATAATTCTAAAAATGTTCTTAGGACCAATATCAGCCCTGATGATAATTCTAAGGATGTTTTTACAAACAGTATCAGCCCTGACGATAATTCTAAAAATGTTCTTAGGACCAATATCAGCCCTGATGATAATTCCAAGGATGTTTTTACAAACAGTATCAGCCCTAACGATAATTCATTGTTTGCCTTGTTAGCCACCTCCGACTTGCCATATTTGACTATTTAGAATGCATAAAGTGTGTTTTTTTCTTCCATAAGGATTGTGAAGTTCCCCTTTAAGGCTCCCAACACAAACATGACGATATCATCATTTGCACACTTTAAGATTCTCAACACAAACATGACGATATCATCATTTGCACACTTTGCATTCTTGCCAGACTTCTGCCTCGTCAGCGTTTAAAAGTGGTGGACTTTGAGACGTGACGAGTGGGCGTGTCGTCCCACCAGCTGTCGCCACTTCTGCCATGTTGAGTGACGCCTGACAAGATGACGCCGGCCGTGACCCTAACCCAATCACGTCGGAAGGACCAGGACCAAGGTCATCTGGGCTCGCCGTCTCTCACCTGGCGGCGAGAAGGTGGCGGGCCAACAAAACGCTTCATGGACAAAAACAATGCTTCCTGTCAGCAGGTGAGGAGCAGAGGAGGAAATATTGAAAGTTTTCCTTCTCATGCTGCCAATTAGTCTCAATCAAGCGCTGACTTCCTGTTATGACAATCCATCTTCGCCGCCTGTCAAGGTGTGACACACCTGCGCTGCGTCAGCCGTCAGCTTCCCTAATTGTGTCGGACAGAACGAGACGTTTGATCGAAACAAAACCTCCGACTTGTTCCACGCGCGGCGAGGAAGTCGTCTTCTGGAAGCTGATTGGCAGCCGCCGTCTCATTGATGGGCCGCCATGTTTTATTCACCCGCCGCCTAAAAGGGACATCAGTGAAGAGGAGGCCAGCCTGTCAATCCCAGCCGTCCTCCTCTGAGAGTCAATTAGCGGATAAACTGGGCGACCGGTCTTTGGAGACTTGATGGACTGTCCCACCAAGTCCCGGGGCAAGGTGAGCTTTGACAAGCGGAAAATGCACCTGCCAGGAGGTCACGCCTCTTTTATGTCCGCATGCGTTGACTGTGAGCTAAATACGTGTGTGTGTGTGTGTGTGTGTGTGTGTGTGTGTGTGTGTGTGTGTGTGTGTGTGTGTGTTCTTGTGTTTCTAGCCTTCTTGAGACATGAAGAAGGAAAAGTATCTTCCATATGAGGAGGTGTGAACAAGTGATGACATAAATCAATAACATTGCATCTAATAGACAATGTCTCATTTGTGGTGACATCTATCATAATTAGGGATTTTTCACATTGACTGTGTGTCGCTTTTAAAAGTGCTCCCCCTCTGGTCAACATATGAAATAACAAGTGTGTGGAAGAAATTGAAGTGTGCCCCCCTTTGGTCAAAAGTAATCAAATAAATAAATAAATATGTATATAGAGGCATACTGTAAAACTTGAAGTAAATAATGAAGATTAAAAATTAATTACAAACAAAAAATATATATATTTGTTTTTTACGAAAAGCAGTCTTTTTCTAACAATTTGTCGTCTTTTTTCTCATAGGATTGGGAACAATTTCTCATATTCTTTCTGTTTCTGTAATATTGCAACATTTTCTCATAAAGTTATGACTTTTTAAATGCAAAATGGTGACATTTGTCATATAAAATTATGACCTTTATCACAATATTGCCAATTGTTGTTGTTGTTCTTGTAAAATAGTGAATTTGTTTTGAGTAATATTGACTTTTGTCATAATTTTGCCAAATAAAATTCAGATTATTATTTTAATATTGCCAAAATTGTAAAGTTTTCTTATAAAATTGTTACTTTTGTCAAGTAAAATTACGACTCTTTTCATAAAATTACCAAAAATGTAAGCTTTTTCTTGTAAAATTGCGACTGTTATTGAGTAAAATTCCAATCCAATCCAATCCAATCCACTTTATTTATATAGCACATTTAAACAACAAAATGTTTCCAAAGTGCTGCACAACAATATTAAACACAATTAAAAACAATATAAAATAAATGTGATTAAAAACAATTTCAAAGGGTAAAACCAATTAAAACAGTAAATAGAAAGCAAAAGCAAAATTTTAAAAACACAGAGGACAACAGAGGACCACACAACTCACGTAGTGTTAAAAGCCAGAGAATAAAAGTGGGTCTTAAGACGAGACTTAAAACAGTCCACTGTGGGAGCAGTTGGAACATGGAGGGGCAGAGTGTTCCAGAGCTTAGGGCCGACCACAGAGAAGGCCCTGTCTCCCCTGGTTTTAAGTCTCGTCTTGGACACCACGAGCTGGAGCTGGCTCTCGGACCTCAGAGCGCGCGCAGGATTGTAAGTTTGGATGAGGTCCGAGATATACTGAGGTGCCAGTCCATGTAAAGCTTTAAAAACAAACAGCAAGGTTTTAAAATCAATTCTAAAATGAACAGGGAGCCAGTGCAAACTCTCAAGGATTGGGGTTATATGCTGGCGTCTCCTGGCCCCTGTTAAAAGTCGTGCTGCCGCATTCTGGACTAACTGCAACCGGGAGAGAGCTTTTTGGCTAATGCCAGCATAAAGTGCATTGCAGTAGTCCAGGCGACTTGAAATAAAAGCATGCACGACTTGTTCAAAAAGGTTAAAAGATAAAAACGGTTTTACCTTTGCTAAAAGACGAAGATGATAAAAACACGATTTTAAAACGCCATTGACTTGTTTGTCAAGTTTAAAATCGCTGTCTATAGTGACGCCAAGGCTGGTGACTTTGGGACGCACATCATTTTGCAATGGTCCCAAGTCAGTGAGGGCCGGACCAAACACTAAAATTTCCGTTTTTCCCTCATTCATTATTAAAAAATTCTGGGCTAACCAAGCCTTGACGTCGCATAGACAGTTGAGAAGGAGTGTCAGGGGGCCGTGGCCTTTTGAAATAGGCATATAAATTTGGCAGTCGTCTGCATAAAAGTGATAAAACACTCCATGCCTCTTAAAAATCTCTCCAAGAGGAAGAAGGTACAGTGCAAACAGGATGGGGCCTAGAATAGATCCCTGGGGGACACCACAGTAAAGCGGAGCAGAAGAAGAAGTGGCGTCCCCCAGCCTGACAGAGAAAGACCTTTCTGACAGGTAGGATCTAAACCACTCTAATGCAGTCCCCCTGACACCCACACAGTCTCTCAGGCGATCTAAAAGAATTGTGTGGTCGACTGTGTCAAAGGCAGCTGTAAGATCTAAAAGCACTAAAATGGCAGAGCTGCCAGAATCAGATATTAAAAGCAAATCATTAAAAACCTTTAAAAGTGCAGATTCAGTACTGTGCAAAGCTTTGTATCCAGACTGAAATGGATCTAAAGTGCTATTTTCATCTAAAAAAGGTTGTAGTTGCGCCAAAACACATTTCTCCAAAATTTTTGACACAAAAGGTAATTTAGAAATGGGCCGATAATTTGACAAACTTGTAGGATCAAGACCTGTTTTTTTGATCAAAGGCTCAACAACAGCTCCTTTACAAAAAGAGGGCACACTGCCAGAAATCAAGCTGCTGTTGATGATGTCCCTAACAGATAAGTCAATAGAGTCCCAAACTTCTTTAAAAAAGTGAGGGGGGACTGGGTCTGTGGGACAGGACGAGGGTTTTAATTTGTCGACTATTCCTGTAAGCTCAGGCATGGACACAGGCTCAAACTGACAAAACACAGCCGAGCACCGAGTGGCCACATTGAAACTAAATGGAGAAGGAGAAAGATTTGCCCGAATAGTAGCAACCTTGTCGTTAAAAAAGGAGAGAAATTTTTCACAAGTTTCCCTTGTCATCTCTAGTGAAGTGGCTGGATTCGGATTAAGAACAGAACTAATAGATTTAAAAAGAACACGTGGCTTGTTGATACTATTTGAAATTAAGTCTGACAAATATTTAGTTTTTTCAGCTTTAACCACACTTTGATAGTTCTGACAGCTTTCTTTTAAATTTTCCAACTTTTATCATAATATTGCATGTATTTGATTAAGTGAACAAATAAAATAGATAGATTATTCGAGTAATTGAACAAACCAATCGATAAACTGCTCGATTAATCGAACAAACTAATTGATAGATTACTTGATTAAGCAATCAAACCAATGGATATGTTACTCGATCAATCGAACAAACTAATCTATAGATTACTCAATTAAGCGAACAAACCAATCTATAAATTAGTCGATTAATCAAACAAACTAATCGATAGATTACTTGATTAAGCAAACAAACCAATCTATAAATTAGTCAATTAATCAAACAAACTAATCGATAGATTACTTGATTAAGCAAACAAACCAATCTATAAATTGCTCGATTAACCGAACAAACTAATCGATCGATTACTTGATTGAGCCAACAAACAATGAATAGATTACTCGATTAATCAAACAAACTAATCGATAATTACTTGAACAATCAAACAAACTAATCGATAATTACTTGATTAATCAAGCAACCTAATCGATAATTACTTGATTAATCAAACACATTAATTGATTGATTACTCGATTAATAGAACAAATTAATCGATTACTCGATTAATCGAACTAACTTATCCATAGATTACTCAATTAAGCTAGCAAACCAATCAATAATTACTCGATTAATTGAACAAACTAATCGATAGATTACTTGATTAAGCGAACAAACCAATGGATAGATCATTCAATTAATCAAACAAATTAATCTGTAAATTACACGATTAATCAAGCAAACTAATCAATAGATTACTTGATTAAGTGAACAAATTAATTGATAGATTACTTGATTAATCGAACAAATTATTTGATGGATTACTCAATTAATCAAACAAACTCATGGATAGATTACTTGATTAATCAAATAAACTAATCGATAGATTACTCAATTAATTGAACAAACTCATTAGATTAGATTACTTGATTAATCGAACAAAGTAATTGACAAATTACTCGATGAATCGATGGATTTCTCAATTAATGGAACAAAGTTATGGATAGATTACTTGATTAATCAAAGAAACTAATTGATAATTACTCGATTAATCGAACACATTAATCGATTGATTACTCGATTAATAGAACAAATTAATTGATTACTCGATTAATCGAACAAACTAATCCATGGATTACTCAATTAAGATAACAAACCAAATTACTCGATTAATCGAACAAACTAATCGATAGATTACTTGATTAAGCAAACAAACCAATGGATAGATCATTCATCAAACAAATTAATCTATAAATTACACGATTAATCGAGCAAACTAATCAATAGATTATTTGATTAACCGAACAAATGAATTGATAGATTACTTGATTCATTGAACAAATTATTTGATAGATTACTCAATTAATTAAACAAAGCAATGGATATATTACTGGATTAATCGCACAAACCAATCGACAGATTACTCGATTAAGGGAAAAAAAACAATCGATAAATTACTTAAATTAGTTGAACAAACTCATTGGATTAGATTACTTGATTAATCGAACAAACTCATTGGATTAGATTACTTGATTAATCGAACAAAGTCATTGACATATTACTTGATTAATCGATGGATTTCTCAATTAATGAAACAAAATTATGGATAGATTACTGGATTAATGGAACAAAATTATGGATAGATTACTGGATTAATGGAACAAAGTTATGGATAGATTACTTGATTAATCGATGGATTTCTTAATTAATGGAACAAAGTTATGGATAGATTACTGGATTAATGGAACAAAGTTATGGATAGATTACTGGATTAATGGAACAAATTCATGGATAGGTTACTGGATTAATGGAACAAAATTATAATAGATTACTGGATTAATGGAACAAAGTTATGATAGATTACTGGATTAATGGAACAAAGTTATGGATAGATTACTTGATTAATCAATGGCTTTCTCAAATAATGGAACAAAATTATGATAGATTACTGGATTAATGGAACAAAGTTATGGATAGATTACTGGATTAATGGAACAAAGTTATGGATGGATTACTGGATTAATGGAACAAAGTTATGATGGATTACTGGATTAATGAAACAAAGTTATATATATATTACTGGATTAATGGAACAAAGTTATGAATAGATTACTGGATTAATGGAACAAAGTTATGGATAGATTACTGGATTAATGGAACAAAGTTATGGATAGATTACTGGATTAATGGAACAAAGTTATGGATAGATTACTGGATTAATGGAACAAAGTTATGATGGATTACTGGATTAATGAAACAAAGTTATGGATATATTACTGGATTAATGGAACAAAGTTATGAATAGAATACTGGATTAATGGAACAAAGTTATGGATAGATTACTGGATTAATGGAACAAAGTTATGGATAGATTACTGGATTAATGGAACAAAATTATGATAGATTACTGGATTAATGGAACAAAGTTATGGATAGATTACTTGATTATTCGATGGATTTCTCAATTAATGGAACAAAGTTATGGATAGATTACTGGATTAATGGAACAAAGTTATGGATAGATTACTGGATTAATGGAACAAAATTATGATAGATTACTGGATTAATGAAACAAAGTTATGGATATATTACTGGATTAATGGAACAAAGTTATGAATAGATTACTGGATTAATGGAACAAAGTTATGGATAGATTACTGGATTAATGGAACAAAATTATGATAGATTACTGGATTAATGGAACAAAGTTATGGATAGATTACTTGATTAATCGATGGATTTCTCAATTAATGGAACAAAGTTATGGATAGATTACTCGATTAATGGAACAAAGTTATGGATTGATTACTGGATTAATGGAACAAAATTATGATGGATTACTGGATTAATGGAACAAAGTTATGGATGTATTACTGGATTAATGGAACAAAGTTATGGATAGATTACTGGATTAATGGAACAAAGTTATGGATAGATTACTGGATTAATGGAACAAAGTTATATATAGATTAGTGGATTAATCGATGGATTTCTCAATTAATGGAACAAAGTTGTGGATGGATTACTGGATTAATGGAACAAAATTATGGATTGATTACTGGATTAATGGAACACATTTATTGATAGATTACTGGATTAATGGAACAAAATTATGATAGATTACTGGATTAATGGAACAAAGTTATGAATAGATTACTTGATTAATCGATGGATTTTTCAATTAATGGAAGAAAGTTATGGATAGATTACTGGATTAATGGAAGAAAGTTATCGATAGATTACTGGATTAATGGAACAAAATTATGGATAGATTACTGGATTAATGGAACAAAATTATGGATAGATTACTGGATTAATGGAACAAAGTTATGGATGGATTACTGGATTAATGGAACAAAGTTATGGATAGATTACTGGATTAATGGAACAAAATAGATCAGTGGATGACTAAATAGTATAAAGTATGGACTTCCTGTGGCACAGGAAGTGAGTGAACTGTGTGATGTGTGAAATATTTGTGCATACAAATGTGGGAAAAAGAAGCGCTGTTATTTTGAAAGGACAACTCTGGATGTCAGGGTGAAAATGGGAGTGACAAGTTCTTCTTCATGGTCCTCAGTGAATAAGAGCACAGTTGACCACCCCACACTCCCTAGCGGGGGTCTGGGCGCCCCGCCGCCTCTTTTCCTGCCCTTTTGTCTGCCACAGCACGGAGGCCAGGGGACGCCGCCTTTGTCCACGTGTC